>NC_089837.1:224358975-224503975 GCF_035609145.1 Eleutherodactylus coqui | reverse complement strand
TATTCATTCTGCAAGCTTCAGGACTAACATTCTGGTGACTGGGGGGGATGCCGGCCGTCGGATCCCCACCGATCAGTTATCTCCTATCCAGAGGACAGAAAGAAAACATGAAAACATCACCTAACCAGAAAACCCTTTACTACAGAAATATGACATTGTTGTACTTTCCTGTAATGGGCCGACACACAGGAGACGATTTCCTATGGAGATATTTGGCCTATATGGTATTCATTGAGGGCCCTTATCTATTGCATGCTTATGTAAAGAAATGGTTCTATAAGGGGCCGTCAGTCCACAAAAGACTATTTGTAGGTGTAAGTAGTTCCTGTTATTCTCCAATGACTGAAGCGCTTGTAGTGATGAAATACGGGGTCATTGGGACTTTTTCATAGGATATTGGTAGAAATCGCTTCTTTGGAAATTACAAAACTAAAATGCTGGTTATTTCATTAACCCCTTCATAACAAAGGTTGTACATGTATGGGAGCAGAGACCGCATCAAGCACAGAGGGTGCCAAATAGCAGACATCCCTCTTCGTGTTCCGGGATCAGATGCCAGCTGCTTAACATATTTCACACTCAATGCTGAATGTGGCATCTAAGTGGCTAGGGGGAATCCCTCCATCCCTTCCCGCAACACGACTATAGGGTGCCCATGGGTTACTATGGCAACCCAAGGACTCGTTAATGCTCCTGGGACTAGTGGGTATTATAATAAGGTCTTTTAAGTCTCAACAGGGATAAGGCACAATTTTGTCAGCAATCGCATGTTCAAGTCCCCTAATGGGACTAAAAAAAGTTTAATAACGGTTTTTAATTAAAATATATTGAAGTTAAAAACTTTATCTAAACCTAAATAATTATAATCGCTGTAACACAGAGAGGATCAGAGAATACTTTAAATCAGTGTTCCGGTTGATCAGATATTGTACACACCTACATTGTATTTCAAGGGAAAAAGTCTGAAGAAGAAAACGGTAACAAATAAGGCAATTTGCCAAAATGAATATTTCTATCTTGTCTAGAGTTCATGGCACTGTATGTATAAAAAGCGCTTTACGCACTCGTCCCTCCCATACAGTATGCAGAATAATGTGCCCTGATACAACAAACCTGTCAATTCACCCAAATTCAGGGCTACAAACTGTCCATAAACTAACGAACAGTTCGCAAAAAATGTGCCAACAAGGTTCCGTTACTTCAGCCCACAGGAGAGGAGAGGAAAGCAGATGTGACGAGAGGGGGGGGGGGGGGGGATCTCATTTACCCAATCCCTGGTCTCTTCAATCCCTGAAGGGCATGGCTTTCTTGGGTGTAAGGATGCAACAATTTGTGGCTTTTCGAGAGCCATAACTTATTTTTCCATGTTCAGGAGGGCTTGTGTTTTGCATGATGAGCTGATAGCATTTTGGGATACATACAGCTTCTTTGATCACTCATTGCGTTTGTGGGAGGCAAAAAGAAAATGAGCATTTTGCCTCAATTTGTTTACGCTTTTGTGGTGTAAAATTTATTGTAGAATTATGGATATGATACGAAATGTAGCATTTTTAAAACATTTTAATTTTATACAAAAGGGGGAAAGAGTGCAAAACAAAGGTTCTTTGTTGAAATTTTTGCTTTATATGTACATGTCTATTGCTAACATCCAACTCCCGCTGCAAGATTGCACAGGCTCAACTTCTTATCACGCGTCATCTACATTATGTAAATTTATGTCCAGATGCATTAGGCACTACGCTGTCATGACTTAGACTTATGTCATATAGCGTTAAGGAGTTACAGTCTGATAGAAGACCCGCCCCCAGGACACTATATAAACACAAATTAGAGAATTATACCATTACCCCACTATCTGGACAGGATGGTAGACTGGGTAATGTCTAGTAATGGTATAGGACTGTGTAGAGATATATATTGGTATACTGTGAATATTGTGAAGTGTATGTATTTGCCAGCGGAAAAAACAGTTAAGACTTCTTTCCCGGTCACTTGCTCTATATCCTAGCACCCGTTCATTTCTAAGATAAGAGGCCCGACGCGGGACAGAGCGGCCGAGAGGCCCGACGCGGGACAGAGCGGCCGAGAGGCCCGACGCGGGACAGAGCGGCCGAGAGGCCCGACGCGGGACAGAGCGGCCGAGAGGCCCGACGCGGGACAGAGCGGCCGAGAGGCCCGACGCGGGACAGAGCGGCCGAGAGGCCCGACGCGGGACAGAGCGGCCGAGAGGCCCGACGCGGGACAGAGCGGCCGAGAGGCCCGACGCGGGACAGAGCGGCCGAGAGGCCCGACGCGGGACAGAGCGGCCGAGAGGCCCGACGCGGGACAGAGCGGCCGAGAGGCCCGACGCGGGACAGAGCGGCCGAGAGGCCCGACGCGGGACAGAGCGGCCGAGAGGCCCGACGCGGGACAGAGCGGCCGAGAGGCCCGACGCGGGACAGAGCGGCCGAGAGGCCCGACGCGGGACAGAGCGGCCGAGAGGCCCGACGCGGGACAGAGCGGCCGAGAGGCCCGACGCGGGACAGAGCGGCCGAGAGGCCCGACGCGGGACAGAGCGGCCGAGAGGCCCGACGCGGGACAGAGCGGCCGAGAGGCCCGACGCGGGACAGAGCGGCCGAGAGGCCCGACGCGGGACAGAGCGGCCGAGAGGCCCGACGCGGGACAGAGCGGCCGAGAGGCCCGACGCGGGACAGAGCGGCCGAGAGGCCCGACGCGGGACAGAGCGGCCGAGAGGCCCGACGCGGGACAGAGCGGCCGAGAGGCCCGACGCGGGACAGAGCGGCCGAGAGGCCCGACGCGGGACAGAGCGGCCGAGAGGCCCGACGCGGGACAGAGCGGCCGAGAGGCCCGACGCGGGACAGAGCGGCCGAGAGGCCCGACGCGGGACAGAGCGGCCGAGAGGCCCGACGCGGGACAGAGCGGCCGAGAGGCCCGACGCGGGACAGAGCGGCCGAGAGGCCCGACGCGGGACAGAGCGGCCGAGAGGCCCGACGCGGGACAGAGCGGCCGAGAGGCCCGACGCGGGACAGAGCGGCCGAGAGGCCCGACGCGGGACAGAGCGGCCGAGAGGCCCGACGCGGGACAGAGCGGCCGAGAGGCCCGACGCGGGACAGAGCGGCCGAGAGGCCCGACGCGGGACAGAGCGGCCGAGAGGCCCGACGCGGGACAGAGCGGCCGAGAGGCCCGACGCGGGACAGAGCGGCCGAGAGGCCCGACGCGGGACAGAGAGGCCCGACGCGGGACAGAGCGGCCGAGAGGCCCGACGCGGGACAGAGCGGCCGAGAGGCCCGACGCGGGACAGAGCGGCCGAGAGGCCCGACGCGGGACAGAGCGGCCGAGAGGCCCGACGCGGGACAGAGCGGCCCGACGCGGGACAGAGCGGCCCGACGCGGGACAGAGCGGCCCGACGCGGGACAGAGCGGCCCGACGCGGGACAGAGCGGCCCGACGCGGGACAGAGCGGCCCGACGCGGGACAGAGCGGCCGAGAGGCCCGACGCGGGACAGAGCGGCCCGACGCGGGACAGAGCGGCCGAGAGGCCCGACGCGGGACAGAGCGGCCCGACGCGGGACAGAGCGGCCGAGAGGCCCGACGCGGGACAGAGCGGCCCGACGCGGGACAGAGCGGCCGAGAGGCCCGACGCGGGACAGAGCGGCCCGACGCGGGACAGAGCGGCCGAGAGGCCCGACGCGGGACAGAGCGGCCCGACGCGGGACAGAGCGGCCCGACGCGGGACAGAGCGGCCCGACGCGGGACAGAGCGGCCCGACGCGGGACAGAGCGGCCCGACGCGGGACAGAGCGGCCCGACGCGGGACAGAGCGGCCCGACGCGGGACAGAGCGGCCCGACGCGGGACAGAGCGGCCCGACGCGGGACAGAGCGGCCCGACGCGGGACAGAGCGGCCCGACGCGGGACAGAGCGGCCGAGAGGCCCGACGCGGGACAGAGCGGCCGAGAGGCCCGACGCGGGACAGAGCGGCCGAGAGGTCCGACGCGGGACAGAGCGGCCGAGAGGCCCGACGCGGGACAGAGCGGCCGACCCTAATAGTAATTTACTATACTCACTTATCTTTCTTTTTTCCCAGATGCGGGACAGATTAGCTCCACCCAAGCCAGAAGCCACCCTGCTCCATCCAAGCCAGAGGTTCCACCCAAGCCAGAAGCCACCCTGCTCCACCCAAGACAGAGGCTCCACCCTAAACAGAAGCCACCCTGCTTCACCCAAGCCAAAGGCTCCTACCAAAACAGAAGCCGCCCTGCTCCAACCAAGCCAGAGGTTTCACCCAAGACAGAAGCCGCACTGCTCCATCCAGGAGAGACGTCGCTCGGCTCCACCCAACACAGACGCCACCCCATGGTTTAAGAGACTATTTGTACCTATAATGGCTGGCAGGCAGAATGTTTACAAATTGTGAAGGCAGCATTGCCAAAAGCTTTCGAAACTTTGCCGAGTTTGTAGCGAACACCAATTTAGCTGACAATTAAAGTCCTATTGTTTACTGCAATGTGTGCAGTTTTTTAATCCACCTGTACATGGGGTATACATACTTTCAGTAGTAGCCTGTGACTTGGCCCTTACCTACGGGCCCTCTAGGCTGGGGATACATACTCTGGCAGGCTCAGGAGCAAGATGAATGTTGATGAGACGGCATATTGGCATTCATTGCTAGGTAAGTAGTTAAAGGGGGAAACCACTGGCATTGCTACCGGCCACCCATCCAGAGCTTGCAGATAGTTTAGTGCAGCACTGCTTCTGTAGGTCTCATTGAAATGAATGAAAGTGACAAGAACTGCATAGCACAGTACACCATGCAGTTTCCGTAATTCACAGAATTTTGTTAACAGTGTAGTGCGCTGGGCTACACCGTTTCTGTAGCCCCAAAAAAAAAAATTTCACAGAGAGGCAGCAAGTCTTCAAAATTATGTAAGCCCTGTCACAGAAAAGACGAACGTAAAAGAAATAAATTTTATTAAAGTTTCATTAAAATCTACACTAAGGGCACAACATATGACACGCACAAATAGTGTCGCCAAGACAAGAAAAAGTGGCGCACCTACTACACATGGACAAACATTCACACAAAAGGCTGAGCCCCACCGGCTAGGATTGTAAATGATATGTCGGAGGGTCCAAGGGACCAACGGTAGGCTGCGGAGAGGCCTAGTAGTGAGTAGAAAAATTGCCAAAATGAGTTTGACAATTCGTTTCTGACCTCCAAGCTTGAAATCTCAAACTCGAGACCCTTTATGAGATTAGACCAATAGAAATTGATGGGGTCTTGTTTATAGAGAGTGCCTGGGCTGGTGGGGTTTCGGATAGAAGTGTTTAAATTCCTAAAAAGACTGAGTCAACAGTCTAATTTCCAAATGGAGTGCTACAGAGAGTGTGTCTCCAAGTTCCCCAAGGGTATATCAAGAGTAGTTTTTCCTGGGTAATAAATTTCAGTGGAGAGTGTCTCTGTAGATTACCAGCTCATTAAAGTCTTAGTACAAATTGTGTATGCTGTTTATTATTCTCTCAAGTATATAATTCTGCTCGTTTACTTCAACTATAAACGGTTTCAACTCTACGCGTTTCGCCACTCCGTGTGTGTGGCTCTTCAGGAGGATTCATATTTTAAATATACAGAGCAGCTAAAGAAGAGTTTTAATCTAATAGAGCTTAGAACATGGTAGAATCTAGATCAGAACGGTGTTCGTCCAGTGTTGAATATCTACTATCACAATTGTCTCAAAGCTATACAGGGATGAACTCAGATATTAGCTGGTTCACTGATGGGTTCTACCTGATATAAACGCTGAAACAGACACCCATCTAGTGTCCAAACCCTAGTATGCAATCCCTAAAAGGGTTCAGAGGATATAAAGAAAAGAAGAAAATAGCTCGAGTGTTAGAGCTATCTTCAGAGCTATACTGAGTCCTTTCAATATTAAGATCTGTCAGATAATCAAGCTGAGATAAAGAAGGACTAATAGGGGTATGGGACAAAGTCAGTGCCCATAGCTCCAAGTCCTATACATAGATTAACGCAGCTTTTGGATTGCTGACATTACTCAGAAAAATGGTAGCTCCCACAGCCTTGATGGTAGGCCTACCATCAAGGCTGTGGGAGCTACCATTTTTTTTATTTTACTCTCTCTTGAAGCTATCTATATCTAATGGCGAAATTTCTTCTAGCTAGGTCAGCTAATAATTGTTGACCTAGCACTAAGCTACTCAGTCAGCGGCTGCACTCCTTATTTAAAGGTTTATTGGGAATAGAGGATATTCCTCTCCTTTAGGTCTATGCTACCTACATACAGCCTGACTATCTGAGTAATGTCAGTAATCCAAAAGCTGCGTTAATCCATGTATAGGACTTGGAGCTATGGGCATTGACTTTGTCCCATACCCCTATTAGTCCTTCTATTATAATATTGAAAGGACTCAGTATAGCTCTGAAGATAGCTCTAACACTCGAGCTATTTTCTTCTTTTCTTTATATCCTCTGAACCCTCTTAGGGATTGCATACTAGGGTTTGGACACTAGATGGGTGTCTGTTTCAGCGTTTATATCAGCTAGAACCCATCAGTGAACCAGCTAATATCTGAGTTCATCCCTGTATAGCTTTGAGACAATTGTGATAGTAGATATTCAACACTGGACGAACACCGTTCTGATCTAGATTCTACCATGTTCTAAGCTTTATTAGATTAAAACTCTTCTTTAGCTGCTCTGTATATTTAAAATACGAATCCTCCTGAAGAGCCACACACACGGAGTGGCGAAACGCGTAGAGTTGAAACCGTTTATAGTTGAAGTAAACGAGCAGAATTATATACTTGAGAGAATAATAAACAGCATACACAATTTGTACTAAGTCTTTAATGAGCTGGTAATCTACAGAGACACTCTCCACTGAAATTTATTACCCAGGAAAAACTACTCTTGATATACCCTTGGGGAACTTGGAGACACACTCTCTGTAGCACTCCATTTGGAAATTAGACTGTTGACTCAGTCTTTTTAGGAATTTAAACACTTCTATCCGAAACCCCACCAGCCCAGGCACTCTCTATAAACAAGACCCCATCAATTTCTATTGGTCTAATCTCATAAAGGGTCTCGAGTTTGAGATTTCAAGCTTGGAGGTCAGAAACGAATTGTCAAACTCATTTTGGCAATTTTTCTACTCACTACTAGGCCTCTCCGCAGCCTACCGTTGGTCCCTTGGACCCTCCGACATATCATTTACAATCCTAGCCGGTGGGGCTCAGCCTTTTGTGTGAATGTTTGTCCATGTGTAGTAGGTGCGCCACTTTTTCTTGTCTTGGCGACACTATTTGTGCGTGTCATATGTTGTGCCCTTAGTGTAGATTTTAATGAAACTTTAATAAAATTTATTTCTTTTACGTTCGTCTTTTCTGTGACAGGGGTTTCTGTAGCCCCTATTCATTTCAATGAGATCTACAAAAACAAAAAGCGCTCAGTTCTGGTTTCTTTTTTACTGATACTCCAAGAATTGCCATGTTTTTGCATCTTGGCCATGAGAAGCAGAGGGGGGGAATATCACATTTTGGAAGCAGTCTGGAATTTTTACAATTTACGGTCTCTTCCTTAGGATAGGTCATAAATACTTGATTGGCTAGGATCTGCTACTTGGGATCCCTGCTGACCAGTTAATTACCTGGGCTAAATTAAAGGGGTTAGGTCTGCTGTAGATCTGCATCAAAACCTGTGTCAATGATGCAGAATTTAATACAGATTTTCTGCTGTGGAAAGTCTGCACTAATTCGGCTATGTGTGAATGTACCACTGAGGGCGTTTTCACATATGACTGATTTGCTGTGGATTGTGTTGCAGATTCTTGTAGACCCCTACAATAGATTCCACCCTTGCAATTGCTTTCAAATCACCAAAATAATTAGCTTTCTTTATATATTTATATTCCGCAGCGCTTAATCAGTATGACTGCAGGTGGCGGTTGATTACGGTTATCAGGAATTTCAGTAGGTAGGACAGGGGGCATGTTATCAGGCAGAGTACAGACGGGTTTGGTTTAGGAGATGTGGTATGCCTCCCTGAAGAGGTGCGTTTTTAGAGCATGCCTGAAGTTTAGTGTGTCAGTGATTACCCGAATAGCTTTTGGTAGCGCATTCCAGAGGACAGATGCTGCTCTGGAGAAGTCGTGGAGGCGGGAATGAGAGGTTCGAATTAAAGGCGCACTTAGTCTGATTTTGATAGTGGAGCGGAGGGCGCAGGCTGGGTGGTGAATTGAGATGAGGGAAGCAATATAGGGCAGCGCGGTACTGTGGAGAGCTTTGTGGATAAGGGTAGTAAGTTTAAAGTATGCAGTATGCAAATGTGTTATTGCACAATAGTATTACAAGCCTCATACATATTGGGCATCATCATAATTCTATCGAGCACTAGAATACGGGTAACATGTTGTACCACATGGTACTGTACAATTAAGAACACAAAAAGAGACAGTTATGGTTCACGCTAGCAGTTTTGCCTCAGTTTAGGCTGATCCATTTTTGGAACACAACGAAATTCCAACTGAATTAAATCGTTTTTCACTCAATTTTAATTTTTTTTAAACAGAACGGAAGCAATGAAAGCAGTTTTCAGTCTGCTTTTAGTTTTTTAAAATCCCATTGAAAACAAAGTGGGGGGTGGAGCCATTTAATTCAGTCTTAAAGGGGTTGTCCCGCGAAACAAAGTGGGGGTATACACTTCTGTATGGCCATATTAATGCACTTTGTAATGTACATTGTGCATTAATTATGAGCCATACAGAAGTTATTCACTTACCTGTTCCGTTGCTAGCGTCCTCGTCTCCATGGTGCCGTCTAATTTTCAGCGTCTAATCGCCCGATTAGACGCGCTTGCGCAGTCCGGTCTTCTCCTTTCTGAATGGTGCCGCTCGTGCCGGAGAGCGGCTCCTCGTAGCTCCGCCCCGTCACGTGTGCCGATTCCAGCCAATCAGGAGGCTGGAATCGGCAATGGAACGCACAGAAGACCTGCGGTCCACCGTGGGTGAAGATCCCGGCGGCCATCTTCGCAAGGTAAGTATGAAGTCACCGGAGCGCGGGGATTCGGGTACTATCCGTTTGTTTTTTTAAAACCCTGTATCGGGTTTGTCTTGCGCCGAACGGGGGGGGGCTATTGAAAAAAAAAAAAAGCCGTTTCGGCGCGGGACAACCCCTTTAATTCCTTTGTTCTGGACCAACTATTGAAACATGGAAAGCCTGAATGTAGGTAAAACTCTAGTATCGCTGAGCCCTTAAAGAACTTTTCAAATTGTCAATTATTCATGGCCAGTTCCTTATGATAGATCATCAATAGTAGATTGGTGTGGGGTGGAGGATGCGCGGGGATTCGGGTACTATCCGTTTGTTTTTTTAAAACCCTGCTTCGGGTTTGTCTTGCGCCGAACGGGGGGGGGGGGGGGGGGGGGAGGGCTATTGAAAAAAAAAAAAAGCCGTTTCGGCGCGGGACAAATCCCTTTAATTCCTTTGTTCTGGACCAACTATTGAAACATGGAAAGCCTGAATGTAGGTAAAACTCTAGTATCGCTGAGCCCTTAAAGAAGTTTTCAAATTGTCAATTATTCATGGCCAGTTCCTTATGATAGATCATCAATAGTAGATTGGTGTGGGGTGGAGGGGGTGGGTCCTGAATGACATACCCTTTGCTAATCAGCTGTATGCTGAGCTGGCACACTTCTGTACTGCCCTGATTTCTGCGGGAAACAGACAGCTCCGTTTTCACTGCAGTGGCCAGGCCTGGTATTGCTGGCCAAGTTCCCCTTGAAATAAATAGGAACTTGGCCTGCAATACCAAGCCTGGCCACTGCAGTGAGAACAGAGCTGTTCGCTTCCTGCGGAAATCAGCTCAGCGCACAAGTACATTAGCCCAGTGAACAGATAATCAGTAGGATTCCTGAATAACAGGCTTCATTCTATCTACTATTGATGCTCTACGCCGAGGCCAGTCCATAAATAGTTTACAACTGGACAAACCCTTTGAATTATTCAACATAAAAATTAAATACAAGGTATCAAAGTAGTCTTAACCGGGAGAATATATTGTGCAGTATAAGGCCTCATGCCCACGGCCGGGTTGGATTCAGACCCGGTGCCCCGGCAGTGACCCCCAGAGACCCATACTCACCTGTCTGAATCCGCCACGAGTGTCTCAGCCGGTGTGCAGTGCAGGGCATGACGTGCTGGAGCTGGGCTATGACGCGGATTCCCGCAATACTTCTGCAGCGCTCACTGCAGAAGTGTCACAGGACGGACGGCTTCCATTGATTACAATGGAAGCCATCCGCGAGATTTTCCGCACCAAATAAAGCATGCTGCAATTTTTGCCCGTGAGCGGAAAATTGCAGTTGATTTCCGCTCGTGGGCAGGGGAGAATCTTCTATACATAGCATGCTATGGACGGACATTGCTGCGGAATTTACGGTGGGCGCCTGACCACAAATTCCGCACTGAAAATCCATCCGTGGGCATTCGGCCCAAGTGCTAACTTTAAGAAATTAAAACAAGAAAGAGAGTGCAACTGCGGTTTTTACTACCAACTCATTCCCAGCAAAGCCATGAAGCCTCCACAGTCACTAGGAGTATTAAGTTGTGGGGGAGATTTTACTAATACTGGAATGTGTTACAAACCTTGCCACATGATGAGAGGCGTAACGTGAAGCTTCTGGGCCCCAATGCAAAACCTGTAACAGGGCCCCAACTATAATGGTTTATTCACAGTACTGGGCCCCCTAAGGGTCCTGGGCCCGGGTGCAACCGCATCCCCTGCATCCTCTATAGTTACGCCAGTGCACATGATGCTCCTAGCTTATTAAGAGGCCCATTAATCATTATGCCACATCTTGGTGTGCCCGTCCATGCACCAGAATTTCACATTTACACAATAAATTATGCTAATTACTAGCATAAAATAGATAAGTGAAATTAATTTTTCCAGTGGACGAGGTTTCCTGAAGTCTCATCCACATTCCTGGTTCTGTGAAATACTGCAGATTCTTCCCAACAAACTCTGCAATGGGGAATCCACAGCATTTCCAGTGTTCCCCTCTCCGAAGGGGTTATACAGTCCAGCAGAGGCTCCTCTCTGTATGTTACAGTATATTATCCCGCTGTATGGAGGAGACATTTCTCACAGCAACATAAGTAACAACTCATCCCAGCAACCCAAAATACCTCCTGAGCGCTAGCAGGGTCATACTAGCAGCACAGACCCATCAGTGGTCTATGTACTGGTCATACCCTTCCTGTCTGCGCCTGTCTTATAGCCATCACTCACTAGTACTCCGTGCTAGCAGAGTCATACTAGCAGCACAGACCCAACAGCAATCTATGCACTGGTCATACCCCTCCTGTCTGCACCTGTCTTATAGCCATCACTCACTAGTACTCCGTGCTAGCAGGGCCATACCAGCAGCACAGACCCATCAGCAGCCTGCACTGTTCTTACCCCTCCTGTCTCCTCCAGTCTTATGGTCATTACTAGTACTCCGTGCTAGCAGGGTCATACTAGCAGCACAGACCCTGTGCCCTGTTCTTACCCCTCTTGTCTGCTCCAGTCTTACAGCCATCACTCCCTAGTACTTCTATATAAAGAGTCAGCTCTTCTCACCTGCTCAGTCAGAGCAGCAGGTGTAATTCATGGGATGGAATGAGGGTTGGGGATCCACCCAACTCTTCCCCAACCAGTTCCAGGACTGTCCTTATGCTGGACTGGGACACAACATGGTTTTCTTCTATGTTCAAATACAATGGGGCTGATTTATTAGGACCAGTAACTGTGACTGGTTTATGCCTCTTAACCCCTTAGTGACCACCCTATAGACTTTTTACATCCTAGTTTAGTGGGCTTTATTCCCCAGGGATGTAAAAACACGCTCGCTCTGGGGATTAAAGCCACATGGGCTGTGGACGTGACAGCTCCATGCTGTCGGCTAGCCGGAGGTAGACGACAACCTGCAGCGGTCATGGGGGTCCACAGGAAGCCACCCCAGTCACACGATCGCCGGTATCCACCGGATACTGGCGATCGCATAAAAGTGTAAAAAAAAAGTAAATATAAGTTAAAGATTCAGCTCCCCTCTTGGATCGGATCAATGAGGGGAGGTGAAAGTACTCAAACCCGTCCTCTGTGATGTCCCACAACGTTCTGGTCCTTCTCGGACCTGATGTCGCCTTCTGCACATGCGTGCCGGACATAATACGTCAGGCGCATACACAGAAGGGTTCGCGCCCCAAGCTGAGAGCAGGGAGATATCACTGGGGACTGATGTATGCGGTTTCCGGTCACATGATCGCTGCTATCCAATGGATAACAGTGATCATTTAAAGTAAAAAAAGAAAAAAAAGTTTATTAAGCTTAAATTTCACCTCCCCTCACAGATCACATCCATGAGGGGAGATCAAATTACGTACCTAAGGCGCGCGGATTTAACCCGGCTTCTGTGCATGCATCAATTGCCAAAATGGCAGACTCATACACAAAAGCCGCGGATTAAAGGGGTAATTTAAAATCTCCCTGCTCCTGGCTAATAAACGTAGCTGAGAGCCTGGAGATCTCACGGGGTCCGCGTTACGCGGTTCTTAGTCACGTAATCACCATTATGGCAATGGATAACGGCGATCACGTAAAAGTAAAAAAAAAAACTAAAGTTTCACCTCCCGTCACGAATCTGAACCGTGAGGGGAGGTGAAATAACTTACCTAAGGCCTCTAGGAAAATCCCCGATGGGATTCTTATCCGCTGACCTTTCCCGAGCTTCGGCGCATGCGCTTGTCGCCAAAATGAGGGACGCCGAACGCAGAGGCTGAGGAGGGCTCAGGAAATTTAAAATCTCCTTGTTCCTGACTACTAAAGGTAGCCGAGAGCCTGAAGCAGTGACCGAGGGCCGCGGTGAGCGGTCTACAGTCACGTGATCAACGTTATACAACGGATAGTGGCGATCACGTAAAAGTTAAAAACAGTTGAAGTGTAATGCTCCTTTCTATTTGGGCCCCGTTGTGCATCCGGACATAAGATTAGGGCCACAATGGGTATGTTTCTGAACACGGGACAAACAGGGGTATCCATTTTGGGGTGAAAGTCTTCTTTCCTATGTGTGCTGTACAAAAAAAAACAGTTTTTAAAATGACACAATTGCAGAGAAAATGAAAATTGTAATTTTTTCCTTCTGCTGTGCTTAAAGGGGTTGTCTCGCGATAGCAAGTGGGGTTATACACTTCTGTATGGCCATATTAATGCACTTTGTAATATACATCGTGCATTAAATATGAGCCATACAGAAGTTATTCACTTACCTGCTCCGTTGCTGGCGTCCCCGTCTCCATGGATCCGTCTAATTTCAGCGTGTAATCTCCCGATTAGACGCGCTTGCGCAGATGGGTCTTTTCCCTTCGGCTCGCTCCGGCAGCAGCTGCGTTCTGGCTCCGCCCCCTTGTACGCATCATCTCGTAGCTCCGCCCCGTTACATGTGCCGATTCCAGCCTCCTGATTGGCTGGAATTGGCGACGGGGGCGCCAGCAACGGAGCAGGTAAGTGAATAACTTCTGTATGGCTCATATTTAATGCACGATGTATATTACAAAGTGCATTAATATGGCCATACAGAAGTGCATAACCCCACTTGCTATCGTGGGACAACCCCTTTAATAGATTCATTCAAAGACTGTGGAGTCAAAATACGCAATACACCCCTAGATGAATTCATTAAGGGGTCTAGTTTTCACAATTTTGGCGCTTTTAATAAATATACACAAATTCTATCTGTCTATTTTTACCACCTAAATGAAGTACAATATGTGGCAAAAAACCCATGTCAGAACCACTTGGATATGCAAAACCTTTATGGACACGTCAGACTTCCAAAATTTGGCCTGGTCATTACGGTGCAAACAGGCTTGGTCAGTAAGGGGTTAATACATGTGCAATGGGCGGCTCATAGGCCTGAAGAAGAAATCTTTACCAGCTATGAAGCAGTTCTCTGGTATAAATTCTACTCAATATAGTGGATTACCCCCACTTACTTTTCTAAAAGTGTGGAGTGGGGTGTAGAAAGACCAAAAGTTACAAGTCTTAGGCCGCCTGCACACGGGCGGAAATCCCGTGGCGGGATTATCTGCGAGATTTCCGCCACTGAAAGCCTGCATAGGAGTGCATTACAATACGCACTCCTATGCAGACGGCCGTGGTTTGGCCGCGCGAAATCTCGCGCAGCAAACAAACCGCGGCATGTCCTATTTCTGTGCGGGGCTCGCAGACCCTCGCACAGAAACGTCACTCACCCGGCCGCCGGCTGCGGGGGAGTACGCGCTCGTCCCTGCAGGCGCTGGGGTCGGATCGCGCGGTGAGAATCCTCGCCGCCGGATCCGACCCGCTCGTCTGCAGGCGGCCTTACTGCAATGTGCTACTTTTCATTTCTCACCACTTGTCCAAGTTGTGCCAGAGAATCTCAGGTTCAGCTTTCTGTTTATCCATGTGCATATCCCCTCAGAGCATAATACGCGCTATTTATCCATGTGCATAATACGCACTGAGATAGGACATGCCACTTATTTTTTTTTCTGCGATTGTAAATCAATGAGTTCTATTCACTGCATGTGAACGAGCCCTTAGTCTGAGAGACGTATTATAATTGGCACACACTATAGTATCAATTTCTATCTGCTCATGAACTGATACCTATATAAAGAATGAGAAATATGTTGCTTCATTTGACAAGTTTCCTTCTTCTGTTTCTGTGTCAGGAATAATAGAGACAGGACACCGCAACCCGTTATCTCCAGGGCACTGACGTACATACAGGAGTCGCTGGGGCCCGGCCCCTAAGCCAGGAGGGCCCAGAGGGCGCCCTTTCCACTCGCTGACTGACTGCAGAGTTACTGTCACTTGGCGCTCTGCGGCTTCTCCTGCACGCCGGCGCCTCCTCACGGACCTCCGCTCAGTCTCCTTCCCTGTCTTGTTCTCCTCCACGATCACCAGAGGGGAGGAGTCTGAGCGGAGGTCCGGGAGGAAGTGTCTCCGTGCAGGAGAAGCTCCCCGCGGCGCACAGAGTGCCTAGTGATAGGCAGACCGAGGGCTCTACATCGTGCCGCCCTCCCCGACTCCTACAGTCATCCTCAGCCAGCAGGGGAGTGGATGTAGATCGTCCAGCAGCAGCCTGACAGAAAGTGTAAGTACTGACTCACACATGTCTGTCTCAGTGGGGGAGGGGGGTCAGAGCAGCAGGCAGTGTGAGAGGGGAAGGGAATCAGGTAGGGGCATCCTGTGTCAGAAGGGGGAGACAGCCATAAAGGGGCATGGGATGTACCATGCTAGGGCATCCTGTGTCAGAAGGGGCAGAGACAGCCATGAAGGGGCATGGGATGTACCATGCTAGGGCATCCTGTGTCAGAAGGGGCAGAGACAGCCATGAAGGGGCATGGGATGTACCATGCTAGGGCATCCTGTGTCAGAAGGGGCAGAGACAGCCATGAAGGGGCATGGGATGTACCATGCTAGGGCATCCTGTGTCAGAAGGGGCAGAGACAGCCATAAAGGGGCATGGGGTGAACTATGCATGGGCATCCTGTGTCAGAAGGGGCAGAGACAGCCATGAAGGGGCATGGGATGTACCATGCTAGGGCATCCTGTGTGATGGGAGAGCCATAAGCCCATTCTCCCACTGGCGCTGATTACTGCGGCTCTTTGAACGCTGCGGTAATCGCAGTAAAACACTTCCATTGTTTTCCATGGGGCCTCGCAGACATGTGCTCGATTTCGAGCGCTGTTTGCTGTATTTTGCCGGTTTTAGCGCTCCTCATCAATGATGGCGTCCGCTAAACCCAGTATGGACCAAAAATGAAAGTAAAATCCAGCAAAACACAATCCAAATGTCAGAGTTTTGCCGAGCGCCTGTGTGAGAGCGGCCTAAAGCCACGGTCACACACCATCAGTGAAACGCTGCATTTAAAGACGCGATTTTGAGTGGTGTTTAACCCCTTCCCGCCCCATGACGTAAGGGTACGACATGGGAGCGGGGTACTTCCCGGAAAAATGACGTATCCTTACGTCATAGGGATAGCGCGAGATCATGACTGATCTCACACTATCCCACAGCGGGAGGCGGCTGTCAGTCACAGCCGCCCTCCCGCTGCAGCAGCGGGGGTGCATCGGAGATGCGCTCCCTGCTGTTAACCCCTTCCCTGCTGCGATCTATGTAGATCGCGGCATGGGAAGGGTTCACAGATGGAGCGCGCTGCCTCTGTGAAGTTGCTGGGCTCTCGCGATATAATTGCAGAGAGCCTGGCTGGTTGCCATGGCA
Organism: Eleutherodactylus coqui; assembly: GCF_035609145.1. NCBI lineage: Eukaryota > Metazoa > Chordata > Amphibia > Anura > Eleutherodactylidae > Eleutherodactylus > Eleutherodactylus coqui. The sequence goes on along the minus strand of NC_089837.1, from coordinate 224,487,647 downwards.
ACAGGATGCCAGATACCGGTGTCTGTGTTGCCAGAGCCTATAATCACTGTATAAGCGATAAGGCATGGCAGGACAGAAGTCCTGCCATGCCTTATCACAGCGATCATCAGTGCTGTGCTGTAAGTCCCTCGGAGGGACACAAGTTGTGTAAAAAAAAAGCTAATAAAAATGTGCAAAAAAAGAAAAATGTAAAAAAGCACCTTTTGTTTTACGCTTTCTCATATCGGCATAAAAAGGGTAAAAAAATAAATAAAATGGCACATATTTGTTATCTACGCGTCCGTAACGACTTGTACAATCAGTTAAACATGCTTTTAATTCGGCATAGCAAAAAGCGTAAAAAAAACGCTAAAAAAACAGAGGCAAAATGCTAATTTTTAGCATTTTGCCTCCCAAAAAATGCAATAAACGTGATCAAAAGAGCCATATATTCCCCAAAATGGTACCAAATAGAAACTACTGAAAAAGCCAAAAATACCTGAAAGTCTGCAAAGCAGACACGGTCGCCATAGGCACGATCGCCATAAGGCAGGCACAATCGCCGTAGGGCAGGCGCAATGGCCTTAAGCCCTGAAGATATGTAGTCAGCCAGACAATAATGTGTGGAGGAGCATAGGCTGACGGACCGCGTTTTGGCCAAAATGCAGTACCAACACCCGCATTTTATTAGTATGCATTAGTATCTTTGTATGTAGTTTGCTAGTTGGTGGGGGAGCCCAAGATGTCAGTCAGTGTGGCCCACCTTGGAGATACAGGACAACCCGCTGTCATATCAGCCAGGGTTGATATCCTGTATGGTGGGTCACCACCCATCTATAGCTGACATCTTTGGTATCGTTCACATGTGCAGGCTATTAGTATATGCAGTCACTCCTCCCCAAACTGGGCTGGGTTGAGTGGGTGACTGCATATTAGCCTGCCGGGAACAAGCTGCTCCTCCACACATTATTGTCTGGCTGACTACATATCTTCAGGGCTTAAGGCCATTGCGCCTGCCCTACGGCGATTGTGCCTGCCTTATGGCGATCGTGCCTATGGCGACCGTGTCTGCTTTTTGCAGACTTTCAGGTATTTTTGGCTTTTTCAGTGAATATGTGTTTTTTTCTTTTTCCTCACCTCTGTGATTTCAAATAGAAACTACAGCTCGTCTCGCAAAAACTAAGCCCTCACAGAGCTCCGTACATAGAAAAATAAAAAAGTTACAGGACTTTGAATGCAGCGATTTAGAAAAAAAAAAAAAAAGGGTTTTCATTGCAGAAAAGTGGAAAAACCTAAAAAAAATATAAGAATTTTGGTATAGTTGTAATCGTACCGACCCGCAGAAAAAATGGATTGTGTCATTGATGCTGCATGATTAACGCTCTAAAAATAATAATCTATGGCAGAATTGATGCGTTTTCTCTCCCTGTTATAAAAAAATAATAATAAAAGTTTTACAACATAGTCTATGTTCCCAAAAAGGGCACCATCAAAAACTACAGTTCGCCACGCAAAAAACAAGCCCTTATACGGCCGCGTCAACGGAAAAGTAAAAAAGTTATGACTTTTAAAAATTGGAGATGAAAATCTGCCAAAAATCATTGCGTCCTTAAGCCCAAAATAGGCCGTGTCATTAAGGGGTTAAGAACGCATTGTACAGCTCTACACTGCGATTTTTACGCACCCCATCATTATAAGGGGCGATGAGGTGCGTTAAAAAGTGCTTAAACACATGAAAATAGAGCAGACAGCGTTGTACAGCGTTTACTGCCGTGTTTGAAACGCCGCGGTAAACGCTGTAAAAAAGCGGTGTGTGTGAAAGTGGCCTAAGGGTATATTCCTAAGTACGTAAAATGGCGCAGATTGTCCGCAGCGGAGAATTCACACAAGTTCCGCATCAAAACCACATCAGAAAAAAATGTCAAAATCCGCGCCCTTGGTGAAGGCTTTGGCGCAGGTTTTTATGTGTATCCGCAGCAGGTTTCACCCTTCCAATTTTCTTTTGTGGTTTTGATGCAAAATTTTGTGCGGATCGGCCGACTGAAACAAGAGCTGTTTTCCACTACTTGGGCACAGACCCCAAGACCAGTCTCACACGGGTGATAACGCAGAATTATGAAGCCCCGGCTTTTCAATGGTTTCTTTCACATTTTAGATGTTTTCACTGATGTGATGTTGCATGGAAAAACAAATCGCTGCCTGCCCTATCTTTGTGCGTTCTGCTCTTTTTTATCGCCCATGTTTCCCTATGGAGTCTTCGTTTTATCGTATCGCACGAACTTGCGATTTTAGTGCAATGCGATTTTTAACATTAGAAAGTCCTATTGTTTTTCTCGCGTGAAAACTGCAAACGACGGCAATGTTTTTGTGAAAAAAGCATCACTGACGCTCTATGAGAAAAACTGCAATATTGCTGCAATTTTGCGATCGCCCTTGTAAATCTAGCCTAAGGGCATGGGGAGGGGGGCCCAAGCTAAACTTCTGCACCCGGGCCCATGAGCCTCTAGTTACGCCCCTGCTCCAGGGGGAATGGCCGCTCTGTACAGGCCCACAATTCTGCAATTTTTTGTGTAGAATGGCCATTCCCTCTGGAACAACTCCAATAGTAACAGTGTCCTCCTCCCCTCGTGTCCCTAATAATAACAGTGCCCTCTGCAGTGGCCCCAATAGTAACACTGCCCCCTGGGGTGGCCCCAATAGTAACACTGCCCCCTAGGGTGGCCCCAATAGTAACAGTTCCCCCTGGAGTGGCCCCAATACTAATAGTGCCCCCACATCTCAAAAAGCTCAAACTGTGCAAGATGAAGAAGAGTACCAACCAGAAGAAATTCAATGTTGACAACATAAAGCTTATGTATGCTGCGGGAGTAAGGCCTCGTTCACGCGGGTGACAAAGTCGCGCGATTTTGTAGCGTTGCTACAATGCTACAAATTGCATGTATGAGAACCCCATGATTTCCTATGTTTTGTAGGTTCGGCAATATGCATGCAACTCGTGAGGTTTTGTAGACCATGTTTCCCTTTGGAGCGTTCCTCTCTGTTGCATCACATTGCAGAAAAACGTGTGTTACCATGCAGGGCGGCGCTGGGTCCCGCGGCCGGCGCGCGCCGCTCCGAGGTCGGCTTCGGCGTCCCGGAGCGGTGCTGTCAGGGATCTCTCGGCGGCGTGGAGCAGCCAGCGTGCCGCGGCGTGGGCGTGTCCGCCCGTAGGGTGCCACCCGCTCTCATCCACCTCCCTTATGCAACAGTGGGAGAGTCGGCTCCTCCCACTCTCCGCCCCGGGGCGGAGGCTTTTAGTTAAAAGGCTGGCAGTGACCTGAACTCACTGCCAGTTATTGGTTCTGCTAGCCTCTAGTCAGGTCTATTCTAGTCTGTCCTAGTTGCTTGTCAGTATCTTTTCGTTTGCCTGAGAGCTACACCTCCAGCCTTGATTCACCTAGTAGTTTTGTTGGTCTGTTACACCTGCCTCTTCTGTCGGCACTCTGTCCCCTGTTAGTAGTTCCATCTAGGCAGTCGCCAGGTCCCTAGCCAGTGCAGGGACTGCCGCCCAGTTGTCCGCCTGGGGTTAGCCAGGGCCGAGGCAAGTAGGCAGGGACAGTGGGGTGCAGGAGATCAGGGCACCCCAACTGGCGCTCGGGGGGCAGAGTGCCGTAACAACGTGGTTTTTGTGCGGTGCGATGCAACTTTGATAGTAGGAAATCTTACTGTCAAGGCCTAAACTAAGCCCTAGCTGCAGGGGGAAGAAATACACATACATCACCTTAGACGCGCTGTCAGCCCGGCCACATCTTCTCCTTGGGTCCCGGCACTGATCTTCTTCTCTTCTGGACGGGAATTAAAAAATCCCTGCCTTTATCAAGCGCTGGCTGTGATTGGCTGACACTTAGCCAATCACAGCCAGCGGTCGATGAACGGCTGCGAATGAAGCAATCACATGTTTCCAATCTAGAGTACTAGAGCCTCCATGCCCACCCCTATCACATCATGTATCCGAGCTAGAGGCAGTACAACAGGGTACTAGAGCCTCCATGCCCACCCCTATCACATCATGTATCCGAGCTAGAGGCAGTACAAAAGGGTACTAGAGCCTCCATGCCCACCTGTATCACATCTTGTATCCAAGCTAGAGGCGGTACAACAGCGTACTAGAGCCTCCCCTCAAGTGTTCAGTTTTCTGCAATAAACCATCCTTTTGCTCTGATATTGTAATCACTTACTTATATCAATGTTACAATCAAACATAGAAAGCTTCATTTGATTCCGACAACTACTTCTAGGGAAGGGATTCTTTTTACAATGAGTGTAAACATGATAGTAACTCTGGTTTTATGGTCTCTTACATAAGATATGCAATATTGCCAGCAGCTAGAATGTTCCAATAAATAATGAAGGGCAGCCATCCTGGCTAGAAAAGACCACTGTACAATGCGATTATTTCTGCTGCTAGTGGGAGAGATTATATAGATGACAGTATATTAGGAAGCCTAAGTCCTATAATAGACATGTGGAATGACCCTGGATGAATATATAAGTATATATTTTGCCAGGCACAACCTGGAGGGCATCAGTTTTCTCTATGTTGGTTTTCAAGCTTTTGATTGTGGTCAAGGGGTGATCATGTTGCTAAGCCATGCACTTTAGAGAAATCTCGAATGCAACCTATTCAGCGCTAGTAAGTTGTTGTAAGGTCTATTCATGTCTTATGTACCCATGATAGTGTGACAAAAATAACCGCTACAGTACCAGCTTTTGATATATCATATTTTCTGTCAGTTTTCAGGCTTCAGTGAGATGCAAGGCTTGGAAGAATTAGTACTATTTTCCAGTGGCATAGAAACCATTGAAAACAATACGTTTAAAGCAATGAATAACTTGAAGATGTTGGAAATATGGAACAATAGACTGACCGCAATTCCCAGATCACTACCCTCAACACTGGAAGTCCTAAAATTGGGTGATAATTCAATTCCTTCATTCAGTCACCAATCTCCTTCCTTCCCAATCTCAAGTATCTGAATATGGAGAACAACAAGCTGATGTTCTTCTATGAAAACTGCTTCACCCATTTTCCAGGCTTACAATATCTCAGGTTAGCTGGAAACCAAGTTGTTAAAGCTCCACCACGACTACCTAAATCCCTCCTGTCCTTGAGGTTAGAGAGAAATCTTATAAAAAGTGTGTCTATAAGAGATTTAAAGCAACTGGAAAATCTTTTTGATCTTAATCTTTCTGGAAATCAGTTGTTTTCAGCAGATGGTCTACAAGTTGTCACTAGAGATGAGCGAGTATACTCGCTAAAGGCAATTACTCGAGCGAGCATTGCCTTTAGCGAGTACCTGCCCGCTCGAGACTGCAGGTTCGGGTGCCGGCAGCGGGCACGGAGCTGCGGGGAGAGCGGGGTGTAACGGAGGGGAGATCTCTCTCTCCCCGCCCGCTCCCTCCTGCTGACAGCCGCTACTCACCGCTCCCCTACACCGGCACCCGAATCTGCAGTCTCGAGCGGGGGAGATACTCGCTAAAGGCAATGCTCACTCGAGCAATTGCGTTTAGCGAGTATACTCGCTCATCTCTAGTTGTCACCAATCTTACATCTTTAGATCTCTCCAAGAACCAACTCTCCGCTATCCCTCAAAAACTACCCTCTAAATTACAGCGACTTGACTGCAGCAATAATCAGGTTTCAAGAGTAACAGAGAAAGACATGAGAGACCTGACCAACCTTAAACATCTTTTCCTGGATAATAATGGCATGATTGTATTTGAGGACAAATCACTTCAGTGGTGTGTTCGCTTGTCCAACTTGGCTATGGAACAGAATCTTCTAACTTCTATTCTGTTGGGGTAAGTGCTTATTAAGCCATGAAATTGAATGTTTTCATACTAAATTGTTGTAATTTAAAGGCGCTTTCCAGAAGTCCAATATTGATATCAATATTTGATCAGTCGGAGTCCGCCACTTGGGACCCTGCCAATGAGCTGTTTGAGGAGGCCACAGCTTCTTCACTGCATACCAGGCAGAACATCACATGTCATAATGCGGGTGCCGGCGATGCCAGCTCAATCCCATTCACTTGTCAGGCCACATGACGAATGAATGCTTAAGAGTAGGCCACAGTGCTTACCTGAGTGCCATGGTCTCTTCAGACAGGTGAATGGTGGGGGTCCTGGATGGCAGACCCCCACTAATCAGAAATTGGTGACATATTCTAAGGATAGATCATTGATATTGGGATCACAGAAACCCCTTATAAGAGGATTTTCTCATTGTAACAAAGTCTGACATCAGATGTGTCACAATGATTACATCTGTGGGAGTAGACGAGCTAGGGCCAATGCATTATCCAACACAACTGGGATGTGAGACTAATTTCAACACTCCTGTCAATAGTCATTATGTTGCTTCAGTCAGTGGTCTACATCAGAAGTATTCACCAACATATACTGCTAATGGAGGCCTCCAACATATGCCACCTTATAGGCTTTCTGCGGGATACTTTGACCAAAAACTCTTATTGTAAAACAGGGTTTTCATTTTTTTTTTTTTACATCCTTCTGTTTCTTTGCAACTTTTAGGCTTTCATTTACTCTTACAAGGTTGGATTTTTTCAATAATTGTCTTTTTATTAACAGTTTTTATTACCAAACAAAGAAAATTGTTATTACTTTGTTATGTATAACATTTTGCAGTGAAATACAACTGGAACAATATTCAAAGTAAAATCAAAACAGAATAATAAAAAAAAAAGGGGGGGGGGAAGAGTAAATATAAGGAGGTACACTTATGAAGATGGGTGACGACTTATCTGTAGTTAATATTATCAAGTATTATAGTACTACCGTATGTTTCTGGAAGTTGGGTAAGGGGGATGTTGGAACCGATGGGGGGGGGGGGGGGTCGGACCATATGGGGTCTCGTCATACCAAACTGGTCAATCTTAGCATGCAAGATGGGGAGGTGGCGCCCCTTGTACTTTCCGGCTATCTCGTTATTTAAGCAATTTCTGTTGTTCACCTCTCGGGCCTCCGCCCCTCTCATATGGGGTTTTTGGTCGTAAAATCTAGCCAGGTTGCCCAAAAAGTTGTTCGTGAGGCCCTAGGGGCGAATCTACGCGAGTAAGCCTCCTCCAGATAGAAGGTGCGGTTCACTGAATTCCTTACTTCTAATATAGAGGGGGCCTCTTTTGATTTCCAGTGTTTGGCAATTACTATCCTTGCCGCTAGGAGAATGTGTGAGGTGAGAGCCGAATAGAAGGGGGATAGCTTATTCGTGTTTAAGAAGCATAGTGCCAGCGTTGGGTCAGGAGTTACATATTGGTGGGTGACTGAGTAAATGAAGTTAAATACTGCGTTCCAGAACGACCTTATTACTGGGCAGAGCCACCACATATGAAAGTATGTGCCTTTTGCCCCACACTCTCTCCAGCAGGACTCCGGGGCTAGGTTGCTCATTTTGCTTATTCTTGCTGGGGTAAGGTACCAGCGGAGGAATATCTTCTGGGATGTTTCCCAGTGGGTTATGCCGTGTGAGATCTTTTTCGTCCACGCGAGAGCCCTACTCCAGTCCTCCAGACTAAATGTTTGTTTAAAGTCAAGCTCCCATAATATCATGTGGGCCGATTTAGTCTGGGAGATCTGGGAGAACGAGCTCTCATAGAAGGTAGATATGCCTCCAGAGACCTCTGTTGAGAGCGAGAAGAAAGTGAAGGCCGTTTTAGGGAATATTGGTTTGTTAGTATCTAACAAATGTAGTGCGTATCTTAGTCTCAGATATGAGAAACCTAGTTTATTGGGGAGGTTGAATTTTCCATTTAGTGTGGGGAAGTCCATTATTGCTCCTTCCCTATATAGGTCTCCAACCTTTTTTATTCCGGCTCTTTCCCAAGTCCCATATTCAAAGTCTGGGAGTATTGAAGAAAGGAATCTCAAGGGAAGGGATACGGCCGAGACCTTTTCCGAGGTGGAAGAAACTAGTTGGTTCCATATCTGAACCGACACCTGGAGACTTGGTAGAGTATGGATCGGTAGTGGGGGGGGGGGGCTAACTCCGAGGAGGGAGATCAGGGGGGCTCCTAGAGCTGTTGTTTCTATGCTCACCCACTTTTTGGGTGAAGAGGAAGCCCACCAATGCTTAATTTGGTCTAGTATGGTAGCTGCGAAATATCTCTTAATATCGGGGGCTCTCATACCTCCTAATTCATATGGTTTTGCCAGAGTGGAGAATTTTATTCTGGCATGGGCTCCCCCCCAGATGAACTGATTAATTAGGGATTGAAGTTTAGTTATAAATTGAGAAGAGATTGGGATTATTACTGTTCTGAAAACATAGAGAATGCGGGGTAGGATCATCATTTTAACCGCTGCTATCCTGCCCGCCCAGGAAATGAAAGGTTTACGAAATTTGCCTAAAATACTGGGGATACGGTTCAGAAGTGGCAGGTAGTTTTTGGAGAAGGTGAGGGAGCTGGGATAGGTTATGTTAATTCCCAGATATGGGATGGAACCGCTGCACCAGGTGAAAGGGGACGATTCCGTAATGGTCTTGGTCGTCTTGGCGTCCAATCCTAAATTTAACATTTGCGATTTCGTGTTGTTAATTTTATAGTATGAGACGTTTCCAAATTGCTCTAGGGTGGACTGGGCATGTGGCAGGGAAGAGGTTGGGTTTGTGATGGCTAATATGACATCGTCCGCGTATAGACCGATCTTGTGTTCTTGTGATGCTACTTTAATCCCCTGTATGTTTGGGTTGGTTCTGAACTTTTCGGCCAGCGGCTCCATTATGAGGGCAAATATTAGGGGCGAGAGGGGGCACCCCTGTCTTGTACCATTGGAGATGACAAATGGGGAAGAGAGGCAGCCCGAAGAGAATACTCTTGCGGACGGTGCCGAATATAGTGACATAATTGCTGTCTTGATACGCCCTGAAAACCCGAACCTTTCCAGGGTGGCTTCCAGGAACCCCCAGTGAATTCGGTCGAATGCTTTTTCAGCATCCAGCGCTAAAAGCATTGCAGGTATACCATTCCTTTCTGCCACCCTGACTAGATTCAGGAATCGTCGGGTACCGTCCGGTGCTTGTCTTTGAGGGACGAATCCCACTTGGTCTGTTGCTACCAGCATCGGAAGAATCGAGAACAGTCTCACACTAAGAATTTTTGCATATATTTTCACATCTGTGTTCAACAGGGAGATGGGTCGGAAGTTGGCTGGAGATGTATTCTCCTTCCCTGGTTTGGGAATTGTAACAATCAGAGCCTCCAACATCTCAGATGGGAAGGAGCCGTTTTCCATTGCCCCGTTGAACACAGATGCCAGATGGGGGGCCAGGAGTGCAGCGAATTTTTTATAATAGCCGTTTGAGAAGCCGTCTGGGCCCGGAGTTTTATGGGGCTTTAGTAATTTAATAGAGTCTAGCACTTCCTGAGAGGAGATTGGCATAGAGAGGCTATCTAATTGCTCGGGGGAGAGGTGGGGTAGGTTCATGCTTTGTAAGAAGTTCTGGATTTCCTCTTTTTGGGGGTGGTGGATACTGTCGTTGTTCTTTAAATTATATAAAGAGGAATAATACGTGGCGAACGTGTTCGCTATCTTTTGAGGGTGGAAGATTTTTCTGCCCTGTGGATCGAGGAGGTATCTAACCCTTTCTTTAGTTTTGAGATTTTTAAGTTGTTTCGCTAACAAGGCCCCTGTTCTATTGTCGTGTGCATAGAATTGCATTTTGAGTTTTTGAAATGTGGTGTCGTGCTTGGCGACTAACAGGTTTTGGAGCTTCGGCCGGAGGTTGAAGAGGTCTGATGTTCTTTGTTGAGTTGGTTCTTTTTTATTTAATGAATCTAAGACTCTAATCTGGTCTTCCTCTCTCTTTCTTTTGGCTTTTGCTCCAAGTTTAATAAACATGCCCCTCATGAAGGCTTTATGCGCGTTCCACACTGTGGACACGCTCGGGACCGATCCTATATTGTTCGCGAAGAATCTCTCTATTTCCTCCTTAAGCGGTAGTTCGTGTTCAGGGTGGTTTAAGGTGTATTCATTTAGTCTCCACGGGAATGATGGGGAGTAATTGAATTTTTCTTCGAGGGTCAAGGATATGGGGGCGTGGTCAGACCATGATATCATTCCAATATCCGCCCTCAGAACTCTCTCCAGGCCCCTCCGTGGCACCAGGAACATATCAATCCTAGAGTAAGATGCATGTGGTGCGGAGAGAAACGTGTAGTCCCTCTCCGATCCGTGCATGCACCTCCACACGTCATATAATTCTTCGGAATGAATGATTGGGACAATAGGTGACATGCCCCTGCTGCTCGCAGTGGAGTCCAGAACCGGGTCCACCACCGAGTTTAAATCTCCTCCGATCACCAGATTACCCTGCCATATTTTAGCCACCTCTGATAGGACGTGTTTGAGGAATTTAGCCTGTTGTTTAAATGGGAAGTAGACATTTACCAGTGTATAGGTAATGGTGTTAATTTCACAGACTAATATTAGAAATCGGCCGGCTGGGTCTACGTATATATTTTTTGAGAGAATGTTACATTCCGGCTAATGGCTATCATTACGCCTTTCTTTTTTTTTCTCTGTATTTGATGCTAGGAAGAGGTTTGGGAATTTAGGGTGGTTACAGGAGGGGTGTTTGTCTTTCAGAAAATGGGTCTCTTGGGCGAAGAAGACATCCGAGTGGGATTTGAGAGCTTGTTTCCAGAGCATGCTACGTTTGTACGGGCTATTTAAACCTTTTACATTCAAGGATGTGATGTTAATAGGCATGGCTAATGGGTAGTCTATGGGCTGGGATGTCGTAGCGTCTTTTCATATTGGGTATAGCGGGGGGGGGGGGGAAGTGACCTCCTAAAAAACTTTTTATAACTATAAATGGCATAAGAAGAGAAACCATTCTTAACGAATAACATAATCAAAATATTGTTCAACCAGCGCCTATGCGCACTGGGTGAATAAACATTGGGGGGTGGTGGCATTCCAAACCATCAACATTTTGGCTCCATGACGGAGAAATATACATGGGGGGGTCGAGACCTTATACTGCACCAGTTCATGTGTGTCTGCCGTGCTTGTCTGCTGTCTTCCGTTCGTGTTCCATTCTTGGAGGGGGCTCCTCTGCTGATCTCGTGGGCTTCCGAAGGGTAGTAATCCCCCATTGTTTCAGGAGGGAGGCGCCTTCTTCTACTGTATTTGCAACTTGAAGAGTTCCATTTTTAGAGATCAGCAGCTTGGTTGGGAATCCCCATCTATACTTGATGTGTGCCTCTTGTAAAGCTGCTGTTATTTCTGCATATTTTCTACGTGACTGCAGAGTGGCGGCCGAAAGATCCGGGAATATTTGTATATTTTCATATGGGGCCGGCAGTGTGCCTCTACGCCTTCCAACTGAGAGGATTTCCTCTTTAATTTTGTAGAAATGTATCCTTGCTAGGATGTCCCTTGGTGCAGACTCAGGGACGGAGCGAGCTTTCGGGATTCTGTGGGCTCTGTCAACCGCATATTCCAGTTCAGGGAGGTCCGGAAGAAGCGTTTGCAGTAATTTAAGTATATATTGTGGAATGTCAGGAGGTGAGACATCTTCCGGGATTCCTCTAAATTTGAGATAGTTTCTTCTGGATCGGTCTTCCAGATCTGTAACTTTTTCTCTCAGGTATGCGACTTCTTCTTCTAGACTACCATGGGCGTCTACTAGTTTGTTGTGAGCTTTGGTATATTCTCCCATTTTTTGTTCGATATGGTCAGTTCTGGTAGCTAGATGGTGTATGTTAGATTGTAATTGTCCATAGAGGTTTTGTATATCTTTGGAGATGTCTTTTTGTAGCGAGATTAACATGTTCTTTAGAGCATTTATAGTTAAGGGACTTTCTGAGTCCGGGTAGGCTTGAAGGTTGTTGGTGGCCTCTATCTGTGGAGGGGTTTCTTGAGTTTTGTTGTTTTGGTTCTTTTTTGCCTTCCGGACCTTTTGTGGGGGGGTGGGGGGGGGAGGCTGGTGAAGGGTCTTGAGCATTCCTTTTGCTACCACTTCTGTGAGGGGTGTTGGGGCTGCCTGGGGTAGGTGGAAGAGATCCTGGAGATGAGTTTTGGGATAATGCCGCAGGACTTTGATTGTTGGATATTTCTTCGGTTTCACGGTTATGTGGGTGAGGCGTACAGGGTTTGTTTCTATTGCTCCGTGGGCCTGGTGGAAAATATTCTGAGAGTCTCCTGGGGACAGTTGTTTTGACACGTCGCTTGACCATCCTGTATAGTTATTGTCTGGATATGCGTTATGAATTAGGTATTGCTTATATATATACTAGCCTGCCAGAAGGTGTGTTATTTATGGAAGGCGTTGGAAGGCGTAGTTGAGTTGTATAGAATTCTTCAGATGCTCATTGGTGCTGGGTGGTCTTGTTGTGTGCTGCTTTGGAGCCGCATGTAGCGGGTAAGGTTATGACATTTAGTTCTGCTATTCCATCTTGAATGCCGTGGGGCTGCACTCCCACAGAGTTCTGGAGGGTTAGTTAAGTATGGCTTTGCCCGGTGAGAGACCTTTCTTTAACTTGATCTAGGATTAGAACTACTCAAGCTAAGTGTGAGTAGATGCCTATGGAGTGGCGAGTGTTTTGGATTAGAGAGTCTTTCGGCCACACGGGGACTTTGTTGTTTGCGTCTGTTGGGTGTGGGGCGTGCTGATCCCCTGGGGGTGCCGGGGTCAAATTTTCTGGTTTAAAGGGGTACCCTTCTCGGTTCTGCAGTGTCTGTGTGGTGCTGGGGAGGGAGGGCAGCAGCAGTCCGCAGCCGTAATTTTTGGCGCAGCGTCTCCTCCTGTAAGGTTGCGGCGGATTCCGTGCAGCGTTGTGGTTGGGGAGATTTTACTCCCTGTGTTTGTCTGGGGGAGCCCTCTTTAGGGCACTGGAGGGGAACCGGCTCTGCTCTTCCCTTTCTTATCACCCTTTTACAGAGGCTGCGAGGGTGGGGGGAGCTCCCAGCGCCCCTTCCTTTATATGCTCAGCAGCTGAGGGCTTTTGTCTGTGCAGGGGCTTAGTACCCCAAAGCCTCAGGGTTTATTATGCAGGCCCCAGGCTTATGAGTCTGCCTGGAGGGGCCGTGTTGTGCTTAGGGAGAGGGAGAGCGGGGGGTCCGGGTCCCGCTAGCGTTATCGCGGGTCTCCTGCCTTCTCCCAGGCTACCGCTGCCGGCTGCTGCCCGGTCCTCCTTTTCTCCCCAGCGTCCTACCTCTCGCCGCTCGGGGGCCTCTGACCGCTGCCTCCTCCCCTCGTTCAGGGCCGGAGGATCGCTCTTGCCGCTGCGGAGGGCTTCCCTGCCTCTCTCCCCCCCGGCTGCTCCAACTTCCGGTCCGCTCGGCGCTCACTTCCGGTCCACGGTTCCCGGCACCGCAGCCCGCGGCTTTCTCCCGGCAAGCAGGCCGCACTTCGCTCCGCCGCCGATTCGGATGTGGAACGGCTCCTTCTGTTCCTCTGACCCCGGGGATGTCCACCGTCTGCTCCAGCGGTCTCCCAGGCGCCTTCTCTCTCAGGTATGTGCCTGTTTATCGTAGGCTGCAGCGGAGCTCTGACTCCTGCGACTTTCCCGCCGCTCGCCAAGCCACGCCCCTCACAAGGTTGGATTTTAACCCCTTAAGGACATGGCCTATTTTGGCATTGAGGACCAAACGATTTTTGGTATTTTTTCATCTCCATTTTTCAAAAGCCATAACTTTTTTATTTTTCCGTCGACGCGGCCGTATAAGGGCTTGTTTTTTGTGTGGCGAACTGGGGTTTTTATTGGTACCATTTTTGGTACATAGACTACATTGTAAAACTTTTATTATTTTTTTTTATGATCGTAGGGAGAGAAAATGCATCAATTCTGCCATAGATTTTTTTGGTTTTTTAAAGCGTTAATTATGCAGCATAAATGACACACAAATTTTTTTTCTGCGGGTTGGTACGGTTACAACGATACCAAAATTCTTATATTTTTTTTAGGTTTTTCCACTTTTCCACAATAAAAACCCTTTTTTTTTGGAAATTATTATTTTTTTCTAAACTTGCTGCATTCAAAGTGCTATAACTTTTTTATTTTTCCATGGACGAAGCTCTCTGGGGGCTTATTTTTTGCGAGACGAGCTGTACTTTTTATTGGTACCATTTTGGGTTACACACGTTTTTTTAAATCAGTTTTAGTGCGTTTTTTGGGAGGCAAAATGCTAAAAATTAGCATTTGACCTCAGTTTTTTAGCATTTTTTTTAATGCTTTTTGCCGTGCAGGATAATAAGTGCATTCAATGTATTGTACGCATCGTTCCAAACGCGTCGATACCAAATATGTGGGATTTTTAATAAAAAAAAAAATTTGCTAATATGAGAAAAAACATTTTTATTTTTTGTACTTTATTTTTCTCTTTTTTTTACACAGTCTGTGTCCCTCTGAGGGACTTTTACTGCAGCACTGCAGATTGCTACGATAAGGCATGGCAGGACTTATCTCCTCGCTTATTATAGCGATTACAGGCTATGGCAATACAGGACGCTGGTATCTGGCATCCTGTTGCCATAGCAACCAGCCGGGCTCTCGCGATGTTATCGCGAGAGCCGGCTGGAGTCACAGAGGGAGCGAGCTTTCTCTGTGAACCCTTTCCCTGCCGCAATCTACTTAGATCGCGGCAGGGAAGGGGTCAACAGCAGGGGGCGCATCTCCGATGCCCCCCGCTGTTGCAGCGGGACGCCAGCTACTAGTGACAGCCGGCTCCCGCTGCAGGATAGCGCGAAATCTGCTATGATCTCGCGCTATCCCCATGACGTACTCTTACGTCATGGGGCGGGGAGGGGTTAAAGGAAAAAAGATAGATCATGTTGGAGTCCATGATGTAAAACATTTGAACCAACTTCAAGTTCTGAACCTTCGAAACAATAAGCTCACTTGTATACGTGAAGTTTTAGAATCCTTGCCTCGCTTGAGACACCTCTACTTAGATGGGAACCCCTGGAATTGCACCTGCAGTCTTCTTACTGTTAGAAGATTGCTACTAGAAAAAGGAACTGACATTAAGGAAGGGGAGTGTGCAGAGCCCCCATATTGCCGTGGGGAGAGGTGGATGTCTTCTAATTCCATGCTAAGACAGTGTGAAACTTCCTATACTTTTGACAAAGGCAAAGAAAGTAAGAAAAAACTGAAGGTTCCTGAGGTATCAAATGGGAAACCTCACATAGATGATGAGGATTATGATACAGAATACTGAAGTACTTTTTATCCCCATGACATTTATTGGATATGGACTTAAAGGGATTGGCTCAGAACCACCGACAGGTGTCAGCGCTTTCCATAGCAATGCTATGGGAAGCGTTGGCCAGCGTGGTTGGACAGGGGGCCTTCCGCAGCATTTCCGCATCCACAACAAAGTCAAAATGATGCTGTCTTCCGAAGTCTTCAGCTATCAGCGCACTCCTTTCTCCGGTATGCAGTACCGCTTGACAGGTGATGGCACTTCCTCATGGCAATGGCACTGCGCACTGTATAGGCCACCAGGTATCGGCTGAAGGAGTGCGCTGACAGACGAAGACTTCAGCAGTGAACGCCATATCTTCTGAAATCAGCCTCAAGTACGGATTTTGACTCTGTTTTGGATGCAGAAATGGTGCGGAATTTGTTGCGGACATTCCACAGCATTTCCGTCCCATATAAGCACACTCTAAAGCCCAATGGCCACGGACGGATCTGATTTGTGGAATTCACAATAGGGATCACTATTACTACTGAGGCCACTCTGTACAATGCAGCATACCTCAAGCTGACATAGGGTATGGTTACATGTGGCTGAAATGTTGTGAAATGTCTGCAGTGGACATTTCCATGGCAAATTATGCAGCATTTTCATATCCAAAAACGGTCCAAATCTGTACCATTGGTGCGGATTTTGACTGGAAATCAGCCATGTTTCTGCAGCTGATTTCATACTATGCGGCGCTCCCCCCTCCTCTCTTACCTCCTCTGGCTTCTGGTTCCTAGCGGCCTATAGTGGCCTCACCTGACCAGCCGCACCGCACCTGATCAAACCCCTTGGAACTGGAAGCCGGTTACTACTGAGGCCAATATAGGGGACACTATTACTACTGGGGCCACTGTGGGGGTCACTATTAGGGCGCCCACCCACTGGCGATTTTTTTTCCTTAGCGTTTTGCATTTTTTCTCAAGAGCAATTAGTATTGAATGTGCTCCTGTCCACTGGCGTTTTTTTTTTTCGGTCCATTGCAATTTTTAACATAGGAACTGTCAGTTGCATATGTGTCCTTATTTTTCTCTTAATGCACCCATGAATGTCAATGGAAATTAACGGAAAAGGCGCGAAAAAGCCGAGAAAAACGCACGGAAAACGCTGCGTTTTTCACGCACGAAAATCGCAAACGCCAGTGGGTGGGCGCCCTTACTAAGGGTTTTTTTTACTTGTTTTTGCTTTTTTTAAAAAAAAATCCCTACAAGGGACTTGAACTTGCAATCGTTTGCCTGCTCATGCAGTATAATGTAATACCATAGTATTACATTGTACTACAATGTGGCAGGCATTCTACCAAGCCACACTACAGGCATAGTTTGATAGGCAATCATCCACAGCAGCGCTGGGAGCTTTCACAGGACAACGAAAACATCACTCTGCATTCACATAATGGGGGCACATTTAGGAGCCCCAGACTTCCATGTGGGGATTTGAATGTCACTTACCGCAATATTTAAAGGGTTAACAGCTGCAATCAGCATTTACTCTGATACTGACTGTTGCGGGCAGGTGTCAGCTATAAGAAACAGCCGGCACCCGCATTGTATGGAGCCAGATCAACTCATGATCCCCCTCCATACAAATACTGAATGCACAGGACCTAACTGTATGCCCCGTGTCATTTAAAGTGCTTGTCCAGGGAGTGGAAATAGTCAGTCCATCAATGTCGAAAGTTCCACTTCTGGCAACTTCCGACACAGGAGTACGTGGTATGGCCCTTCTATAGCTCATGATGTCATTACAAGGAGCTAGCTTTTCAACTAACTTCAGTAACTAAAACCAGCCCGCGTCTCTGCCTCTGCATTGGTCATGACAGAGAAGGGAGTAGGCTTGGACCCCTTTTACATGGGATGACAGTCATGCACAAAAGCGCTCAACAGTCGTCCCAGCAGTAATTGTTCCTGTGCTTTTACACAGAAGTTATCATCGCTCCGTGAATGGACAAAAGCGGGCCGGAGATCACTGCTGCCTGCTTGCCTCCGTTCACAGTAAACAGGCAATCATTCATAGATATATGATTGCCTCCTTAAGGCCCATTTACACCAGCCGGTGATCGCTAAAAAAATTGCTAATCAGCGATCGTTTTAGCGATAATCGGTGCGTGTAAATGTGCGCCCATCGTGTGCTTTTCGGGCAACCTAAAAATCGTTCTTCCCTCTTATCAGAAGTTCTCCACGGGGAGTGCTAATGGCAGGGTTTCACCATGGAGAACAAAAAAAGATCTGAGGCTACGAACTGCTTTCATTGAAGGCTTCATTTGCACACCTAATTAGTTGTTAAGTAGCTGAGTAGCTACTTAATACTTTATGCAAAATGATCTCTCAAAGCTGTCACTCAAACTGTCATTGGCGCGATCTTTGAGCGATCATCTGCCCGTGTAAATGGGCCTTTACACAGGTTGGTTGTCGTTTGATTTTTATGCCTGCACGATCCTAATGATGAACAAATTCATTCGTCTTTCAGATTGCGCAGGAATTTACACTGAATGAATATTGTTCCGATTCCTGTCATCCAACAAGAATCTTAATAATCATTCAGTGTAAAAGGGCCTTTAGAATAAGCCAAACAGCTAGCCTCCTGTGAGGACATTACAGGCAATGGAAGGACCATACCCCGTGAACCGGTGTCAGATCCAATACAGCTAGACTGGGTAAGTGGTTAAGTATTTCCTTTCCCTGGAAACCCTCTTTAAGTCACAGCGTTGATCTTATAATGTTGATAATGATTATGGCTCCAATATTTCCCAAAACGACATCTTCAGTGAAGGTATGTGACCTTTTAACAAGGTATGAAAAAAGTTCAAGTACGGCTTCATTCACATGACAATGCTGCATGTATGGCAGTAGATGGAGTCCCACAGAGTCCATATTATAGATCTATAGGCTTTGTGGTCTGAAACATGGCCAATCTGCGGGGACTTTCATATACCCCCCTATCGCCAGCCACAGCATAGAACTGTGGGGCATTAACCCCTTAAGGCCATTTTTTCTTTTTTAAATTTTGGTTTCTCCTCTCCACTTTTAAAAACTCTTTTATTTTTCCATTGACATAGCTGTTTGAGGACCTGTTTTTTTTGTGGGGAGAATTATATTTTTCAATACTATTATCGAATGTACTATATAATATACTGAAAATAGTTTTAAAATTTCTACCTTGATTGTAGCAGCCTGTTTCACCGCCTTTAGCTTGGATACGAGATGTCATCCCGGGGGGCATGGATGCTCTAGTGCTAAGCAGGGCCACCTTTTGCTTGGATGTAAGATGTCATACGGGCTGGCATGGACTCTCTAGTGCCCTGTTGCTCCAGCTTTCATAGAAGATGGGATACGGTTGGGCACGGAGGCTCCAGTTCACTGCTGTACCACCTCTGACAGGTGAGCCGTCATCAGCTCCCTTCCGACAATGCGTTCAGTTTTCAGGCCCCTGGGGTTCAGCTGCAGCGCCACCGGCCGCACTGTGTTCTAATGCCAATTTGGAGCCGTTACTCTGGGCCCGGGCCTATGACTGCTTTGAGATGCCCATAATGAATCGCCTTGCGGGTGGTGCTACACTAACCGTAAAGCTACAGTGTCAGTCAATCACAGCGCTTGCCTAGTGACGCACGCTAAGGAGCTGGTGGAATAAGCAGATAGGCAGGTGACAAAGCCACTGTTTTTCCAATGGCAATCTCCTAACGGTTAATTTCGGTTGGCTCTTTCGGGGTTTTAAGCACGCGGAGCTAATATTTCGGCACGAATTTTGCGTTCCGTTGTGATAAGTAAAATGCGCACGTCTCCCTAAGGGCAAAGACTCTGCGGTTGGCGGCATAGAGATAGTGCTCAGGTTTACAGTCACGATTGGGCGGTGCTATGGGTCAACCGCCACAACGGCAAGGGGCTGCGGCAGTGGAGCTGTGAGGCCCGGTGAGCCAAGCCAGGTGAGGTCGGCGTCACCCATAGCCACCTACGTTTTTGGTGGCTAACAGCGTGGTGGGCAATGCAGCGTTCGGGTTCCGGGTAAAAATGGCGCCTTGGCGGCGACATGTGCAGAATGTAAGAGGCCTGTAATGATTTTCTCTGGTCTTCTGTATGTGCAAACTGTTTGGGTTAAATGGACGTCCACGGGAGTGCGGTAGGGAAATTGCAGTGTGTAACGGAACTATGTTGTGCGGTGATGGTTTGAGTTTTGTCGGTTTTGAATTCTTCTCTAATTGGAGTAAAAGGCTGTGAAATGAGCGGTTAATTTGTTACAGATGGTTGGGTGTGGTAGGAAGCCTAGGCCACTAAGGTAAAAAGTAGAGCGCGCCGGGCAGTAATTCGCCTAGCCGCGATGGCAGTATGCCTTCAGCTGTCACTCTACCCCCCAGTGGGTACTCATTGCACCGACCTCAGAAGGACAGAAGGCTGAGTCGACCCTGAGCCGGCTACCTGACGTATGCGGGGTTTGAACCCGCACATCTCAGGTCATGAAGCCAGAGCTTAGCACTGCGTACTGCTGCCCTAATGCTCTGCGCCACACGAGGCTCACAATGTAACTAGGTGCCCGTTTACATCTATAATCCTGGTCCGGTGTCTAGCTGGGAAACGAGATGCCATATAGACAGGCGTGGAGGCTCTGGTACCCTGCTGTACCGCCTCTAGCTTGGATACAAGATGTGCTACGGTGTGGTGGGGCCTGGATGCTGTAGTGCTAAGTTGGGCCACCTCTTGCTTGGATTCGGAATGTGATACGGGCGGGCATGGAATCCCTAGTGCCCTGCTGGGACACCTCCAGCTTTCGTATAAGATGAGATACGGGGGTGGGAGAAGGGGAAGGTAGCTGCAGCAGCCTGTTTCACCGCCTTTAGCTTGGATACGAGATGTGATCCCGGGGGGCATGGATGCTCTAGTGCTAAGCAGGGCCACCTTTTGCTTGGATGCAAGATGTCATACGGGCTGGCATGGACTCTCTAGTGCCCTGTTGCTCCAGCTTTCATAGAAGATGTGATACGGTTGGGCACGGAGGCTCCAGTTCACTGCTGTACCACCTCTGACAGGTGAGCCGTCATCAGCTCCCTTCCGACAATGCTTTCAGTTTTCAGGCCCCTGGGGTTCAGCTGCAGCGCCACCGGCCGCACTGTGTTCTAATGCCAATTTGGAGCCGTTACCCTGGGCCCGGGCCTATGGCTGCTTTGAGATGCCCATAATGAATCGCCTTGCGGGTGGTGCTACACTAACCGTAAAGCTACAGTGTCAGTCAATCACAGCGCTTGCCTAGCGACGCACGCTAAGGAGCTGGTGGAATAAGCAGATAGGCAGGTGACAAAGCCACTGTTTTTCCAATGGCAATCTCCTAACGGTTAATTTCGGTTGGCTCTTTCGGGGTTTTCAGCACGCGGTGCTAATATTTCGGCACGAATTTTGCGTTCCGTTGTGATAAGTAAAATGCGCGCGTCTCCCTAAGGGCAAAGACTCTGCGGTTGGCGGCATAGAGATAGTGCTCAGGTTTACAGTCACGATTGGGCGGTACTATGGGTCAACCGCCGCAACGGCAAGGGGGTGCGGCAGTGGAGCTGTGAGGCCCGGCGAGCCAAGCCAGGTGAGGCGTCACCCATAGCCACCTACGTTTTTGGTGGCAAACAGCGTGGTGGACAATGCAGCGTTCGGGTTCCGGTTAAAAAATGGCGCCTTGGCGACATGTGCACAATGTAAGAGGCCTGTAATGATTTTCTCTGGTGTTTTGTATGTGCAAACTGTTTGGGTTAAATGGACGTCCCCGGGAGTGCGGTAGGGAAATTGCAGTGTGTAACGGAACTATGTTGTGCGGTGATTGTTTGAGTTTTGTCGGTTTTGAATTCTTCTCTAATTGGAGTAAAAGGCTGTGAAATGAGCGGTTAATTTGTTACAGAGCCCAGAGGGTTGGGTGTGGTAGGAAGCCTAGGCCACTAAGGTAAAAAGTAGAGCGCACCGGGCAGTAATCCGCCTAGTCGCAATGGCAGTATGCCTTCAGCTGTCACTCTACCCCCCAGTGGGTACTCATTGCACCAACCTCGGAAGGACAGAAGGCTGAGTCGACCCTGAGCCGGCTACCTGACGTATGCGGGGTTTGAACCCGCACATCTCAGGTCGTGAAGCCAGAGCTTAGCACTGCGTACTGCTGCCCTAATGCTCTGCGCCACACGAGGCTCACAATGTAACTAGGTGCCCGTTTACATCTATAATCCTGGTCCGGTGTCTAGCTGGGAAACGAGATGCCATATAGACAGGCGTGGAGGCTCTGGTACCCTGCTGTACCGCCTCTAGCTTGGATACAAGATGTGCTACGGTGTGGTGGGGCCTGGATGCTGTAGTGCTAAGTTGGGCCACCTCTTGCTTGGATTCGGAATGTGATACGGGCGGGCATGGAATCCCTAGTGCCCTGCTGGGACACCTCCAGCTTTCGTATAAGATGAGACACGGGGGTGGGAGAAGGGGAAGGTAGCTGCAGCAGCCTGTTTCACCGCCTTTAGCTTGGATACGAGATGTGATCCCGGGGGGCATGGATGCTCTAGTGCTAAGCAGGGCCACCTTTTGCTTGGATGCAAGATGTCATACGGGCTGGCATGGACTCTCTAGTGCCCTGTTGCTCCAGCTTTCATAGAAGATGTGATACGGTTGGGCACGGAGGCTCCAGTTCACTGCTGTACCACCTCTGACAGGTGAGCCGTCATCAGCTCCCTTCCGACAATGCTTTCAGTTTTCAGGCCCCTGGGGTTCAGCTGCAGCGCCACCGGCCGCACTGTGTTCTAATGCCAATTTGGAGTCGTTACCCTGGGCCCGGGCCTATGGTTGCTTTTGAGATGCCCATAATGAATCGCCTTGCGGGTGGTGCTACACTAACCGTAAAGCTACAGTGTCAGTCAATCACAGCGCTTGCCTAGCGACGCACGCTAAGGAGCTGGTGAAATAAGCAGATAGGCAGGTGACAAAGCCACTGTTTTTCCAATGGCAATCTCCTAACGGTTAATTTCGGTTGGCTCTTTCGGGGTTTTCAGCACGCGGAGCTAATATTTCGGCACGAATTTTGCGTTCCGTTGTGATAAGTAAAATGCGCGCGTCTCCCTAAGGGCAAAGACTCTGCGGTTGGCGGCATAGAGATAGTGCTCAGGTTTACAGTCACGATTGGGCGGTACTATGGGTCAACCGCCACAACGGCAAGGGGGTGCGGCAGTGGAGCTGTGAGGCCCGGCGAGCCAAGCCAGGTGAGGCGTCACCCATAGCCACCTACGTTTTTGGTGGCAAACAGCGTGGTGGGCAATGCAGCGTTCGGGTTCCGGGTAAAAAATGGCGCCTTGGCGACATGTGCACAATGTAAGAGGCCTGTAATGATTTTCTCTGGTGTTTTGTATGTGCAAACTGTTTGGGTTAAATGGACGTCCCCGGGAGTGCGGTAGGGAAATTGCAGTGTGTAACGGAACTATGTTGTGCGGTGATTGTTTGAGTTTTGTCGGTTTTGAATTCTTCTCTAATTGGAGTAAAAGGCTGTGAAATGAGCGGTTAATTTGTTACAGAGCCCAGAGGGTTGGGTGTGGTAGGAAGCCTAGGCCACTAAGGTAAAAAGTAGAGCGCGCCGGTCAGTAATCCGCCTAGTCGCGATGGCAGTATGCCTTCAGCTGTCACTCTACCCCCCAGTGGGTACTCATTGCACCGACCTCGGAAGGACAGAAGGCTGAGTCGACCCTGAGCCGGCTACCTGACGTATGCGGGGTTTGAACCCGCACATCTCAGGTCGTGAAGCCAGAGCTTAATACTGCGTACTGCTGCCCTAATGCTCTGCGCCACACGAGGCTCACAATGTAACTAGGTGCCCGTTTACATCTATAATCCTGGTCCGGTGTCTAGCTGGGAAACGAGATGCCATATAGACAGGCGTGGAGGCTCTGGTACCCTGCTGTACCGCCTCTAGCTTGGATACAAGATGTGATCCCGGGGGGCATGGATGCTCTAGTGCTAAGCAGGGCCACCTTTTGCTTGGATGCAAGATGTCATACGGGCTGGCATGGACTCTCTAGTGCCCTGTTGCTCCAGCTTTCATAGAAGATGTGATACGGTTGGGCACGGAGGCTCCAGTTCACTGCTGTACCACCTCTGACAGGTGAGCCGTCATCAGCTCCCTTCCGACAATGCTTTCAGTTTTCAGGCCCCTGGGGTTCAGCTGCAGCGCCACCGGCCGCACTGTGTTCTAATGCCAATTTGGAGTCGTTACCCTGGGCCCGGGCCTATGGCTGCTTTTGAGATGCCCATAATGAATCGCCTTGCGGGTGGTGCTACACTAACCGTAAAGCTACAGTGTCAGTCAATCACAGCGCTTGCCTAGCGACGCACGCTAAGGAGCTGGTGAAATAAGCAGATAGGCAGGTGACAAAGCCACTGTTTTTCCAATGGCAATCTCCTAACGGTTCATTTCGGTTGGCTCTTTCGGGGTTTTCAGCACGCGGAGCTAATATTTCGGCACGAATTTTGCGTTCCGTTGTGATAAGTAAAATGCGCGCGTCTCCCTAAGGGCAAAGACTCTGCGGTTGGCGGCATAGAGATAGTGCTCAGGTTTACAGTCACGATTGGGCGGTACTATGGGTCAACCGCCGCAACGGCAAGGGGGTGCGGCAGTGGAGCTGTGAGGCCCGGCGAGCCAAGCCAGGTGAGGCGTCACCCATAGCCACCTACGTTTTTGGTGGCAAACAGCGTGGTGGACAATGCAGCGTTCGGGTTCCGGGTAAAAAATGGCGCCTTGGCGACATGTGCACAATGTAAGAGGCCTGTAATGATTTTCTCTGGTGTTTTGTATGTGCAAACTGTTTGGGTTAAATGGACGTCCCCGGGAGTGCGGTAGGGAAATTGCAGTGTGTAACGGAACTATGTTGTGCGGTGATTGTTTGAGTTTTGTCGGTTTTGAATTCTTCTCTAATTGGAGTAAAAGGCTGTGAAATGAGCGGTTAATTTGTTACAGAGCCCAGAGGGTTGGGTGTGGTAGGAAGCCTAGGCCACTAAGGTAAAAAGTAGAGCGCACCGGGCAGTAATCCGCCTAGTCGCGATGGCAGTATGCCTTCAGCTGTCACTCTACCCCCCAGTGGGTACTCATTGCACCGACCTCGGAAGGACAGAAGGCTGAGTCGACCCTGAGCCGACTACCTGACGTATGCGGGGTTTGAACCCGCACATCTCAGGTCGTGAAGCCAGAGCTTAGCACTGCGTACTGCTGCCCTAATGCTCTGCACCACACGAGGCTCACAATGTAACTAGGTGCCCGTTTACATCTATAATCCTGGTCCGGTGTCTAGCTGGGAAACGAGATGCCATATAGACAGGCGTGGAGGCTCTGGTACCCTGCTGTACCGCCTCTAGCTTGGATACAAGATGTGCTACGGTGTGGTGGGGCCTGGATGCTGTAGTGCTAAGTTGGGCCACCTCTTGCTTGGATTCGGAATGTGATACGGGCGGGCATGGAATCCCTAGTGCCCTGCTGGGACACCTCCAGCTTTCGTATAAGATGAGATACGGGGGTGGGAGAAGGGGAAGGTAGCTGCAGCAGCCTGTTTCACCGCCTTTAGCTTGGATACGAGATGTGATCCCGGGGGGCATGGATGCTCTAGTGCTAAGCAGGGCCACCTTTTGCTTGGATGCAAGATGTCATACGGGCTGGCATGGACTCTCTAGTGCCCTGTTGCTCCAGCTTTCATAGAAGATGTGATACGGTTGGGCACGGAGGCTCCAGTTCACTGCTGTACCACCTCTGACAGGTGAGCCGTCATCAGCTCCCTTCCGACAATGCTTTCAGTTTTCAGGCCCCTGGGGTTCAGCTGCAGCGCCACCGGCCGCACTGTGTTCTAATGCCAATTTGGAGTCGTTACCCTGGGCCCGGGCCTATGGCTGCTTTTGAGATGCCCATAATGAATCGCCTTGCGGGTGGTGCTACACTAACCGTAAAGCTACAGTGTCAGTCAATCACAGCGCTTGCCTAGCGACGCACGCTAAGGAGCTGGTGAAATAAGCAGATAGGCAGGTGACAAAGCCACTGTTTTTCCAATGGCAATCTCCTAACGGTTCATTTCGGTTGGCTCTTTCGGGGTTTTCAGCACGCGGAGCTAATATTTCGGCACGAATTTTGCGTTCCGTTGTGATAAGTAAAATGCGCGCGTCTCCCTAAGGGCAAAGACTCTGCGGTTGGTGGCATAGAGATAGTGCTCAGGTTTACAGTCACGATTGGGCGGTACTATGGGTCAACCGCCGCAACGGCAAGGGGGTGCGGCAGTGGAGCTGTGAGGCCCGGCGAGCCAAGCCAGGTGAGGCGTCACCCATAGCCACCTACGTTTTTGGTGGCAAACAGCGTGGTGGGCAATGCAGCGTTCGGGTTCCGGGTAAAAAATGGCGCCTTGGCGACATGTGCACAATGTAAGAGGCCTGTAATGATTTTCTCTGGTGTTTTGTATGTGCAAACTGTTTGGGTTAAATGGACGTCCCCGGGAGTGCGGTAGGGAAATTGCAGTGTGTAACGGAACTATGTTGTGCGGTGATTGTTTGAGTTTTGTCGGTTTTGAATTCTTCTCTAATTGGAGTAAAAGGCTGTGAAATGAGCGGTTAATTTGTTACAGAGCCCAGAGGGTTGGGTGTGGTAGGAAGCCTAGGCCACTAAGGTAAAAAGTAGAGCGCGCCGGGCAGTAATCCGCCTAGTCGCGATGGCAGTATGCCTTCAGCTGTCACTCTACCCCCCAGTGGGTACTCATTGCACCGACCTCGGAAGGACAGAAGGCTGAGTCGACCCTGAGCCGGCTACCTGACGTATGCGGGGTTTGAACCCGCACATCTCAGGTCGTGAAGCTAGAGCTTAGCACTGCGTACTGCTGCCCTAATGCTCTGCGCCACACGAGGCTCACAATGTAACTAGGTGCCCGTTTACATCTATAATCCTGGTCCGGTGTCTAGCTGGGAAACGAGATGCCATATAGACAGGCGTGGAGGCTCTGGTACCCTGCTGTACCGCCTCTAGCTTGGATACAAGATGTGCTACGGTGTGGTGGGGCCTGGATGCTGTAGTGCTAAGTTGGGCCACCTCTTGCTTGGATTCGGAATGTGATACGGGCGGGCATGGAATCCCTAGTGCCCTGCTGGGACACCTCCAGCTTTCGTATAAGATGAGATACGGGGGTGGGAGAAGGGGAAGGTAGCTGCAGCAGCCTGTTTCACCGCCTTTAGCTTGGATACGAGATGTGATCCCGGGGGGCATGGATGCTCTAGTGCTAAGCAGGGCCACCTTTTGCTTGGATGCAAGATGTCATACGGGCTGGCATGGACTCTCTAGTGCCCTGTTGCTCCAGCTTTCATAGAAGATGTGATACGGTTGGGCACGGAGGCTCCAGTTCACTGCTGTACCACCTCTGACAGGTGAGCCGTCATCAGCTCCCTTCCGACAATGCTTTCAGTTTTCAGGCCCCTGGGGTTCAGCTGCAGCGCCACCGGCCGCACTGTGTTCTAATGCCAATTTGGAGTCGTTACCCTGGGCCCGGGCCTATGGCTGCTTTTGAGATGCCCATAATGAATCGCCTTGCGGGTGGTGCTACACTAACCGTAAAGCTACAGTGTCAGTCAATCACAGCGCTTGCCTAGCGACGCACGCTAAGGAGCTGGTGAAATAAGCAGATAGGCAGGTGACAAAGCCACTGTTTTTCCAATGGCAATCTCCTAACGGTTAATTTCGGTTGGCTCTTTCGGGGTTTTCAGCACGCGGAGCTAATATTTCGGCACGAATTTTGCGTTCCGTTGTGATAAGTAAAATGCGCGCGTCTCCCTAAGGGCAAAGACTCTGCGGTTGGCGGCATAGAGATAGTGCTCAGGTTTACAGTCACGATTGGGCGGTACTATGGGTCAACCGCCGCAACGGCAAGGGGGTGCGGCAGTGGAGCTGTGAGGCCCGGCGAGCCAAGCCAGGTGAGGCGTCACCCATAGCCACCTACGTTTTTGGTGGCAAACAGCGTGGTGGGCAATGCAGCGTTCGGGTTCCGGGTAAAAAATGGCGCCTTGGCGACGTGCACAATGTAAGAGGCCTGTAATGATTTTCTCTGGTGTTTTGTATGTGCAAACTGTTTGGGTTAAATGGACGTCCCCGGGAGTGCGGTAGGGAAATTGCAGTGTGTAACGGAACTATGTTGTGCGGTGATTGTTTGAGTTTTGTCGGTTTTGAATTCTTCTCTAATTGGAGTAAAAGGCTGTGAAATGAGCGGTTAATTTGTTACAGAGCCCAGAGGGTTGGGTGTGGTAGGAAGCCTAGGCCACTAAGGTAAAAAGTAGAGCGCGCCGGGCAGTAATCCGCCTAGTCGTGATGGCAGTATGCCTTCAGCTGTCACTCTACCCCCCAGTGGGTACTCATTGCACCGACCTCGGAAGGACAGAAGGCTGAGTCGACCCTGAGCCGGCTACCTGACGTATGCGGGGTTTGAACCCGCACATCTCAGGTCGTGAAGCCAGAGCTTAGCACTGCGTACTGCTGCCCTAATGCTCTGCGCCACACGAGGCTCACAATGTAACTAGGTGCCCGTTTACATCTATAATCCTGGTCCGGTGTCTAGCTGGGAAACGAGATGCCATATAGACAGGCGTGGAGGCTCTGGTACCCTGCTGTACCGCCTCTAGCTTGGATACAAGATGTGCTACGGTGTGGTGGGGCCTGGATGCTGTAGTGCTAAGTTGGGCCACCTCTTGCTTGGATTCGGAATGTGATACGGGCGGGCATGGAATCCCTAGTGCCCTGCTGGGACACCTCCAGCTTTCGTATAAGATGAGATACGGGGGTGGGAGAAGGGGAAGGTAGCTGCAGCAGCCTGTTTCACCGCCTTTAGCTTGGATACGAGATGTGATCCCGGGGGGCATGGATGCTCTAGTGCTAAGCAGGGCCACCTTTTGCTTGGATGCAAGATGTCATACGGGCTGGCATGGACTCTCTAGTGCCCTGTTGCTCCAGCTTTCATAGAAGATGTGATACGGTTGGGCACGGAGGCTCCAGTTCACTGCTGTACCACCTCTGACAGGTGAGCCGTCATCAGCTCCCTTCCGACAATGCTTTCAGTTTTCAGGCCCCTGGGGTTCAGCTGCAGCGCCACCGGCCGCACTGTGTTCTAATGCCAATTTGGAGTCGTTACCCTGGGCCCGGGCCTATGGCTACTTTTGAGATGCCCATAATGAATCGCCTTGCGGGTGGTGCTACACTAACCGTAAAGCTACAGTGTCAGTCAATCACAGCGCTTGCCTAGCGACGCACGCTAAGGAGCTGGTGAAATAAGCAGATAGGCAGGTGACAAAGCCACTGTTTTTCCAATGGCAATCTCCTAACGGTTAATTTCGGTTGGCTCTTTCGGGGTTTTCAGCACGCGGAGCTAATATTTCGGCACGAATTTTGCGTTCCGTTGTGATAAGTAAAATGCGCGCGTCTCCCTAAGGGCAAAGACTCTGCGGTTGGCGGCATAGAGATAGTGCTCAGGTTTACAGTCACGATTGGGCGGTACTATGGGTCAACCGCCACAACGGCAAGGGGGTGCGGCAGTGGAGCTGTGAGGCCCGGCGAGCCAAGCCAGGTGAGGCGTCACCCATAGCCACCTACGTTTTTGGTGGCAAACAGCGTGGTGGGCAATGCAGCGTTCGGGTTCCGGGTAAAAAATGGCGCCTTGGCGACATGTGCACAATGTAAGAGGCCTGTAATGATTTTCTCTGGTGTTTTGTATGTGCAAACTGTTTGGGTTAAATGGACGTCCCCGGGAGTGCGGTAGGGAAATTGCAGTGTGTAACGGAACTATGTTGTGCGGTGATTGTTTGAGTTTTGTCGGTTTTGAATTCTTCTCTAATTGGAGTAAAAGGCTGTGAAATGAGCGGTTAATTTGTTACAGAGCCCAGAGGGTTGGGTGTGGTAGGAAGCCTAGGCCACTAAGGTAAAAAGTAGAGCGCGCCGGGCAGTAATCCGCCTAGTCGCGATGGCAGTATGCCTTCAGCTGTCACTCTACCCCCCAGTGGGTACTCATTGCACCGACCTCGGAAGGACAGAAGGCTGAGTCGACCCTGAGCCGGCTACCTGACGTATGCGGGGTTTGAACCCGCACATCTCAGGTCGTGAAGCCAGAGCTTAGCACTGCGTACTGCTGCCCTAATGCTCTGCGCCACACGAGGCTCACAATGTAACTAGGTGCCCGTTTACATCTATAATCCTGGTCCGGTGTCTAGCTGGGAAACGAGATGCCATATAGACAGGCGTGGAGGCTCTGGTACCCTGCTGTACCGCCTCTAGCTTGGATACAAGATGTGCTACGGTGTGGTGGGGCCTGGATGCTGTAGTGCTAAGTTGGGCCACCTCTTGCTTGGATTCGGAATGTGATACGGGCGGGCATGGAATCCCTAGTGCCCTGCTGGGACACCTCCAGCTTTCGTATAAGATGAGATACGGGGGTGGGAGAAGGGGAAGGTAGCTGCAGCAGCCTGTTTCACCGCCTTTAGCTTGGATACGAGATGTGATCCCGGGGGGCATGGATGCTCTAGTGCTAAGCAGGGCCACCTTTTGCTTGGATGCAAGATGTCATACGGGCTGGCATGGACTCTCTAGTGCCCTGTTGCTCCAGCTTTCATAGAAGATGTGATACGGTTGGGCACGGAGGCTCCAGTTCACTGCTGTACCACCTCTGACAGGTGAGCCGTCATCAGCTCCCTTCCGACAATGCTTTCAGTTTTCAGGCCCCTGGGGTTCAGCTGCAGCGCCACCGGCCGCACTGTGTTCTAATGCCAATTTGGAGTCGTTACCCTGGGCCCGGGCCTATGGCTGCTTTTGAGATGCCCATAATGAATCGCCTTGCGGGTGGTGCTACACTAACCGTAAAGCTACAGTGTCAGTCAATCACAGCGCTTGCCTAGCGACGCACGCTAAGGAGCTGGTGGAATAAGCAGATAGGCAGGTGACAAAGCCACTGTTTTTCCAATGGCAATCTCCTAACGGTTCATTTCGGTTGGCTCTTTCGGGGTTTTCAGCACGCGGAGCTAATATTTCGGCACAAATTTTGCGTTCCGTTGTGATAAGTAAAATGCGCGCGTCTCCCTAAGGGCAAAGACTCTGCGGTTGGCGGCATAGAGATAGTGCTCAGGTTTACAGTCACGATTGGGCGGTACTATGGGTCAACCGCCGCAACGGCAAGGGGGTGCGGCAGTGGAGCTGTGAGGCCCGGCGAGCCAAGCCAGGTGAGGCGTCACCCATAGCCACCTACGTTTTTGGTGGCAAACAGCGTGGTGGGCAATGCAGCGTTCGGGTTCCGGGTAAAAAATGGCGCCTTGGCGACATGTGCACAATGTAAGAGGCCTGTAATGATTTTCTCTGGTGTTTTGTATGTGCAAACTGTTTGGGTTAAATGGACGTCCCCGGGAGTGCGGTAGGGAAATTGCAGTGTGTAACGGAACTATGTTGTGCGGTGATTGTTTGAGTTTTGTCGGTTTTGAATTCTTCTCTAATTGGAGTAAAAGGCTGTGAAATGAGCGGTTAATTTGTTACAGAGCCCAGAGGGTTGGGTGTGGTAGGAAGCCTAGGCCACTAAGGTAAAAAGTAGAGCGCGCCGGGCAGTAATCCGCCTAGTCGTGATGGCAGTATGCCTTCAGCTGTCACTCTACCCCCCAGTGGGTACTCATTGCACCGACCTCGGAAGGACAGAAGGCTGAGTCGACCCTGAGCCGGCTACCTGACGTATGCGGGGTTTGAACCCGCACATCTCAGGTCGTGAAGCCAGAGCTTAGCACTGCGTACTGCTGCCCTAATGCTCTGCGCCACACGAGGCTCACAATGTAACTAGGTGCCCGTTTACATCTATAATCCTGGTCCGGTGTCTAGCTGGGAAACGAGATGCCATATAGACAGGCGTGGAGGCTCTGGTACCCTGCTGTACCGCCTCTAGCTTGGATACAAGATGTGCTACGGTGTGGTGGGGCCTGGATGCTGTAGTGCTAAGTTGGGCCACCTCTTGCTTGGATTCGGAATGTGATACGGGCGGGCATGGAATCCCTAGTGCCCTGCTGGGACACCTCCAGCTTTCGTATAAGATGAGATACGGGGGTGGGAGAAGGGGAAGGTAGCTGCAGCAGCCTGTTTCACCGCCTTTAGCTTGGATACGAGATGTGATCCCGGGGGGCATGGATGCTCTAGTGCTAAGCAGGGCCACCTTTTGCTTGGATGCAAGATGTCATACGGGCTGGCATGGACTCTCTAGTGCCCTGTTGCTCCAGCTTTCATAGAAGATGTGATACGGTTGGGCACGGAGGCTCCAGTTCACTGCTGTACCACCTCTGACAGGTGAGCCGTCATCAGCTCCCTTCCGACAATGCTTTCAGTTTTCAGGCCCCTGGGGTTCAGCTGCAGCGCCACCGGCCGCACTGTGTTCTAATGCCAATTTGGAGTCGTTACCCTGGGCCCGGGCCTATGGCTACTTTTGAGATGCCCATAATGAATCGCCTTGCGGGTGGTGCTACACTAACCGTAAAGCTACAGTGTCAGTCAATCACAGCGCTTGCCTAGCGACGCACGCTAAGGAGCTGGTGAAATAAGCAGATAGGCAGGTGACAAAGCCACTGTTTTTCCAATGGCAATCTCCTAACGGTTAATTTCGGTTGGCTCTTTCGGGGTTTTCAGCACGCGGAGCTAATATTTCGGCACGAATTTTGCGTTCCGTTGTGATAAGTAAAATGCGCGCGTCTCCCTAAGGGCAAAGACTCTGCGGTTGGCGGCATAGAGATAGTGCTCAGGTTTACAGTCACGATTGGGCGGTACTATGGGTCAACCGCCACAACGGCAAGGGGGTGCGGCAGTGGAGCTGTGAGGCCCGGCGAGCCAAGCCAGGTGAGGCGTCACCCATAGCCACCTACGTTTTTGGTGGCAAACAGCGTGGTGGGCAATGCAGCGTTCGGGTTCCGGGTAAAAAATGGCGCCTTGGCGACATGTGCACAATGTAAGAGGCCTGTAATGATTTTCTCTGGTGTTTTGTATGTGCAAACTGTTTGGGTTAAATGGACGTCCCCGGGAGTGCGGTAGGGAAATTGCAGTGTGTAACGGAACTATGTTGTGCGGTGATTGTTTGAGTTTTGTCGGTTTTGAATTCTTCTCTAATTGGAGTAAAAGGCTGTGAAATGAGCGGTTAATTTGTTACAGAGCCCAGAGGGTTGGGTGTGGTAGGAAGCCTAGGCCACTAAGGTAAAAAGTAGAGCGCGCCGGGCAGTAATCCGCCTAGTCGCGATGGCAGTATGCCTTCAGCTGTCACTCTACCCCCCAGTGGGTACTCATTGCACCGACCTCGGAAGGACAGAAGGCTGAGTCGACCCTGAGCCGGCTACCTGACGTATGCGGGGTTTGAACCCGCACATCTCAGGTCGTGAAGCCAGAGCTTAGCACTGCGTACTGCTGCCCTAATGCTCTGCGCCACACGAGGCTCACAATGTAACTAGGTGCCCGTTTACATCTATAATCCTGGTCCGGTGTCTAGCTGGGAAACGAGATGCCATATAGACAGGCGTGGAGGCTCTGGTACCCTGCTGTACCGCCTCTAGCTTGGATACAAGATGTGCTACGGTGTGGTGGGGCCTGGATGCTGTAGTGCTAAGTTGGGCCACCTCTTGCTTGGATTCGGAATGTGATACGGGCGGGCATGGAATCCCTAGTGCCCTGCTGGGACACCTCCAGCTTTCGTATAAGATGAGATACGGGGGTGGGAGAAGGGGAAGGTAGCTGCAGCAGCCTGTTTCACCGCCTTTAGCTTGGATACGAGATGTGATCCCGGGGGGCATGGATGCTCTAGTGCTAAGCAGGGCCACCTTTTGCTTGGATGCAAGATGTCATACGGGCTGGCATGGACTCTCTAGTGCCCTGTTGCTCCAGCTTTCATAGAAGATGTGATACGGTTGGGCACGGAGGCTCCAGTTCACTGCTGTACCACCTCTGACAGGTGAGCCGTCATCAGCTCCCTTCCGACAATGCTTTCAGTTTTCAGGCCCCTGGGGTTCAGCTGCAGCGCCACCGGCCGCACTGTGTTCTAATGCCAATTTGGAGTCGTTACCCTGGGCCCGGGCCTATGGCTGCTTTTGAGATGCCCATAATGAATCGCCTTGCGGGTGGTGCTACACTAACCGTAAAGCTACAGTGTCAGTCAATCACAGCGCTTGCCTAGCGACGCACGCTAAGGAGCTGGTGGAATAAGCAGATAGGCAGGTGACAAAGCCACTGTTTTTCCAATGGCAATCTCCTAACGGTTCATTTCGGTTGGCTCTTTCGGGGTTTTCAGCACGCGGAGCTAATATTTCGGCACAAATTTTGCGTTCCGTTGTGATAAGTAAAATGCGCGCGTCTCCCTAAGGGCAAAGACTCTGCGGTTGGCGGCATAGAGATAGTGCTCAGGTTTACAGTCACGATTGGGCGGTACTATGGGTCAACCGCCGCAACGGCAAGGGGGTGCGGCAGTGGAGCTGTGAGGCCCGGCGAGCCAAGCCAGGTGAGGCGTCACCCATAGCCACCTACGTTTTTGGTGGCAAACAGCGTGGTGGGCAATGCAGCGTTCGGGTTCCGGGTAAAAAATGGCGCCTTGGCGACATGTGCACAATGTAAGAGGCCTGTAATGATTTTCTCTGGTGTTTTGTATGTGCAAACTGTTTGGGTTAAATGGACGTCCCCGGGAGTGCGGTAGGGAAATTGCAGTGTGTAACGGAACTATGTTGTGCGGTGATTGTTTGAGTTTTGTCGGTTTTGAATTCTTCTCTAATTGGAGTAAAAGGCTGTGAAATGAGCGGTTAATTTGTTACAGAGCCCAGAGGGTTGGGTGTGGTAGGAAGCCTAGGCCACTAAGGTAAAAAGTAGAGCGCGCCGGGCAGTAATCCGCCTAGTCGTGATGGCAGTATGCCTTCAGCTGTCACTCTACCCCCCAGTGGGTACTCATTGCACCGACCTCGGAAGGACAGAAGGCTGAGTCGACCCTGAGCCGGCTACCTGACGTATGCGGGGTTTGAACCCGCACATCTCAGGTCGTGAAGCCAGAGCTTAGCACTGCGTACTGCTGCCCTAATGCTCTGCGCCACACGAGGCTCACAATGTAACTAGGTGCCCGTTTACATCTATAATCCTGGTCCGGTGTCTAGCTGGGAAACGAGATGCCATATAGACAGGCGTGGAGGCTCTGGTACCCTGCTGTACCGCCTCTAGCTTGGATACAAGATGTGCTACGGTGTGGTGGAGCCTGGATGCTGTAGTGCTAAGTTGGGCCACCTCTTGCTTGGATTCGGAATGTGATACGGGCGGGCATGGAATCCCTAGTGCCCTGCTGGGACACCTCCAGCTTTCGTATAAGATGAGATACGGGGGTGGGAGAAGGGGAAGGTAGCTGCAGCAGCCTGTTTCACCGCCTTTAGCTTGGATACGAGATGTGATCCCGGGGGGCATGGATGCTCTAGTGCTAAGCAGGGCCACCTTTTGCTTGGATGCAAGATGTCATACGGGCTGGCATGGACTCTCTAGTGCCCTGTTGCTCCAGCTTTCATAGAAGATGTGATACGGTTGGGCACGGAGGCTCCAGTTCACTGCTGTACCACCTCTGACAGGTGAGCCGTCATCAGCTCCCTTCCGACAATGCTTTCAGTTTTCAGGCCCCTGGGGTTCAGCTGCAGCGCCACCGGCCGCACTGTGTTCTAATGCCAATTTGGAGTCGTTACCCTGGGCCCGGGCCTATGGCTACTTTTGAGATGCCCATAATGAATCGCCTTGCGGGTGGTGCTACACTAACCGTAAAGCTACAGTGTCAGTCAATCACAGCGCTTGCCTAGCGACGCACGCTAAGGAGCTGGTGAAATAAGCAGATAGGCAGGTGACAAAGCCACTGTTTTTCCAATGGCAATCTCCTAACGGTTAATTTCGGTTGGCTCTTTCGGGGTTTTCAGCACGCGGAGCTAATATTTCGGCACGAATTTTGCGTTCCGTTGTGATAAGTAAAATGCGCGCGTCTCCCTAAGGGCAAAGACTCTGCGGTTGGCGGCATAGAGATAGTGCTCAGGTTTACAGTCACGATTGGGCGGTACTATGGGTCAACCGCCACAACGGCAAGGGGGTGCGGCAGTGGAGCTGTGAGGCCCGGCGAGCCAAGCCAGGTGAGGCGTCACCCATAGCCACCTACGTTTTTGGTGGCAAACAGCGTGGTGGGCAATGCAGCGTTCGGGTTCCGGGTAAAAAATGGCGCCTTGGCGACATGTGCACAATGTAAGAGGCCTGTAATGATTTTCTCTGGTGTTTTGTATGTGCAAACTGTTTGGGTTAAATGGACGTCCCCGGGAGTGCGGTAGGGAAATTGCAGTGTGTAACGGAACTATGTTGTGCGGTGATTGTTTGAGTTTTGTCGGTTTTGAATTCTTCTCTAATTGGAGTAAAAGGCTGTGAAATGAGCGGTTAATTTGTTACAGAGCCCAGAGGGTTGGGTGTGGTAGGAAGCCTAGGCCACTAAGGTAAAAAGTAGAGCGCGCCGGGCAGTAATCCGCCTAGTCGCGATGGCAGTATGCCTTCAGCTGTCACTCTACCCCCCAGTGGGTACTCATTGCACCGACCTCGGAAGGACAGAAGGCTGAGTCGACCCTGAGCTGGCTACCTGACGTATGCGGGGTTTGAACCCGCACATCTCAGGTCGTGAAGCCAGAGCTTAGCACTGCGTACTGCTGCCCTAATGCTCTGCGCCACACGAGGCTCACAATGTAACTAGGTGCCCGTTTACATCTATAATCCTGGTCCGTGTCTAGCTGGGAAACGAGATGCCATATAGACAGGCGTGGAGGCTCTGGTACCCTGCTGTACCGCCTCTAGCTTGGATACAAGATGTGCTACGGTGTGGTGGGGCCTGGATGCTGTAGTGCTAAGTTGGGCCACCTCTTGCTTGGATTCGGAATGTGATACGGGCGGGCATGGAATCCCTAGTGCCCTGCTGGGACACCTCCAGCTTTCGTATAAGATGAGATACGGGGGTGGGAGAAGGGGAAGGTAGCTGCAGCAGCCTGTTTCACCGCCTTTAGCTTGGATACGAGATGTGATCCCGGGGGGCATGGATGCTCTAGTGCTAAGCAGGGCCACCTTTTGCTTGGATGCAAGATGTCATACGGGCTGGCATGGACTCTCTAGTGCCCTGTTGCTCCAGCTTTCATAGAAGATGTGATACGGTTGGGCACGGAGGCTCCAGTTCACTGCTGTACCACCTCTGACAGGTGAGCCGTCATCAGCTCCCTTCCGACAATGCTTTCAGTTTTCAGGCCCCTGGGGTTCAGCTGCAGCGCCACCGGCCGCACTGTGTTCTAATGCCAATTTGGAGTCGTTACCCTGGGCCCGGGCCTATGGCTGCTTTTGAGATGCCCATAATGAATCGCCTTGCGGGTGGTGCTACACTAACCGTAAAGCTACAGTGTCAGTCAATCACAGCGCTTGCCTAGCGACGCACGCTAAGGAGCTGGTGGAATAAGCAGATAGGCAGGTGACAAAGCCACTGTTTTTCCAATGGCAATCTCCTAACGGTTCATTTCGGTTGGCTCTTTCGGGGTTTTCAGCACGCGGAGCTAATATTTCGGCACAAATTTTGCGTTCCGTTGTGATAAGTAAAATGCGCGCGTCTCCCTAAGGGCAAAGACTCTGCGGTTGGCGGCATAGAGATAGTGCTCAGGTTTACAGTCACGATTGGGCGGTACTATGGGTCAACCGCCGCAACGGCAAGGGGGTGCGGCAGTGGAGCTGTGAGGCCCGGCGAGCCAAGCCAGGTGAGGCGTCACCCATAGCCACCTACGTTTTTGGTGGCAAACAGCGTGGTGGGCAATGCAGCGTTCGGGTTCCGGGTAAAAAATGGCGCCTTGGCGACATGTGCACAATGTAAGAGGCCTGTAATGATTTTCTCTGGTGTTTTGTATGTGCAAACTGTTTGGGTTAAATGGACGTCCCTGGGAGTGCGGTAGGGAAATTGCAGTGTGTAACGGAACTATGTTGTGCGGTGATTGTTTGAGTTTTGTCGGTTTTGAATTCTTCTCTAATTGGAGTAAAAGGCTGTGAAATGAGCGGTTAATTTGTTACAGAGCCCAGAGGGTTGGGTGTGGTAGGAAGCCTAGGCCACTAAGGTAAAAAGTAGAGCGCGCCGGGCAGTAATCCGCCTTGTCGCGATGGCAGTATGCCTTCAGCTGTCACTCTACCCCCCAGTGGGTACTCATTGCACCGACCTCAGAAGGACAGAAGGCTGAGTCGACCCTGAGCCGGCTACCTGACGTATGCAGGGTTTGAAGCCAGAGCTTAGCACTGCGTACTGCTGCCCTAATGCTCTGCGCCACACGAGGCTCACAATGTAACTAGGTGCCCGTTTACATCTATAATCCTGGTCCGGTGTCTAGCTGGGAAACGAGATGGCATATAGACAGGCGTGGAGGCTCTGGTACCCTGCTGTACCGCCTCTAGCTTGGATACAAGATGTGCTACGGTGTGGTGGGGCCTGGATGCTGTAGTGCTAAGTTGGGCCACCTCTTGCTTGGATTCGGAATGTGATACGGGCGGGCATGGAATCCCTAGTGCCCTGCTGGGACACCTCCAGCTTTCGTATAAGATGAGATACGGGGGTGGGAGAAGGGGAAGGTCGCTGCGGCAGCCTGTTTCACCGCCTTTAGCTTGGATACGAGATGTGATCCCGGGGGGCATGGATGCTCTAGTGCTAAGCAGGGCCACCTTTTGCTTGGATGCAAGATGTCATACGGGCTGGCATGGACTCTCTAGTGCCCTGTTGCTCCAGCTTTCATAGAAGATGTGATACGGTTGGGCACGGAGGCTCCAGTTCACTGCTGTACCACCTCTGACAGGTGAGCCGTCATCAGCTCCCTTCCGACAATGCTTTCAGTTTTCAGGCCCCTGGGGTTCAGCTGCAGCGCCACCGGCCGCACTGTGTTCTAATGCCAATTTGGAGTCGTTACCCTGGGCCCGGGCCTATGGCTGCTTTTGAGATGCCCATAATGAATCGCCTTGCGGGTGGTGCTACACTAACCGTAAAGCTACAGTGTCAGTCAATCACAGCGCTTGCCTAGCGACGCACGCTAAGGAGCTGGTGAAATAAGCAGATAGGCAGGTGACAAAGCCACTGTTTTTCCAATGGCAATCTCCTAACGGTTCATTTCGGTTGGCTCTTTCGGGGGTTTTCAGCACGCGGAGCTAATATTTCGGCACGAATTTTGCGTTCCGTTGTGATAAGTAAAATGCGCGCGTCTCCCTAAGGGCAAAGACTCTGCGGTTGGCGGCATAGAGATAGTGCTCAGGTTTACAGTCACGATTGGGCGGTACTATGGGTCAACCGCCACAACGGCAAGGGGGTGCGGCAGTGGAGCTGTGAGGCCCGGCGAGCCAAGCCAGGTGAGGCGTCACCCATAGCCACCTACGTTTTTGGTGGCAAACAGCGTGGTGGGCAATGCAGCGTTCGGGTTCCGGGTAAAAAATGGCGCCTTGGCGACATGTGCACAATGTAAGAGGCCTGTAATGATTTTCTCTGGTCTTTTGTATGTGCAAACTGTTTGGGTTAAATGGACGTCCCCGGGAGTGCGGTAGGGAAATTGCAGTGTGTAACGGAACTATGTTGTGCGGTGATTGTTTGAGTTTTGTCGGTTTTGAATTCTTCTCTAATTGGAGTAAAAGGCTGTGAAATGAGCGGTTAATTTGTTACAGAGCCCAGAGGGTTGGGTGTGGTAGGAAGCCTAGGCCACTAAGGTAAAAAGTAGAGCGCGCCGGGCAGTAATCCGCCTTGTCGCGATGGCAGTATGCCTTCAGCTGTCACTCTACCCCCCAGTGGGTACTCATTGCACCGACCTCAGAAGGACAGAAGGCTGAGTCGACCCTGAGCCGGCTACCTGACGTATGCGGGGTTTGAACCTGCACATCTCAGGTCGTGAAGCCAGAGCTTAGCACTGCGTACTGCTGCCCTAATGCTCTGCGCCACACGAGGCTCACAATGTAACTAGGTGCCCGTTTACATCTATAATCCTGGTCCGGTGTCTAGCTGGGAAACGAGATGCCATATAGACAGGCGTGGAGGCTCTGGTACCCTGCTGTACCGCCTCTAGCTTGGATACAAGATGTGCTACGGTGTGGTGGGGCCTGGATGCTGTAGTGCTAAGTTGGGCCACCTCTTGCTTGGATTCGGAATGTGATACGGGCGGGCATGGAATCCCTAGTGCCCTGCTGGGACACCTCCAGCTTTCGTATAAGATGAGATACGGGGGTGGGAGAAGGGGAAGGTAGCTGCAGCAGCCTGTTTCACCGCCTTTAGCTTGGATACGAGATGTGATCCCGGGGGGCATGGATGCTCTAGTGCTAAGCAGGGCCACCTTTTGCTTGGATGCAAGATGTCATACGGGCTGGCATGGACTCTCTAGTGCCCTGTTGCTCCAGCTTTCATAGAAGATGTGATACGGTTGGGCACGGAGGCTCCAGTTCACTGCTGTACCACCTCTGACAGGTGAGCCGTCATCAGCTCCCTTCCGACAATGCTTTCAGTTTTCAGGCCCCTGGGGTTCAGCTGCAGCGCCACCGGCCGCACTGTGTTCTAATGCCAATTTGGAGTCGTTACCCTGGGCCCGGGCCTATGGCTACTTTTGAGATGCCCATAATGAATCGCCTTGCGGGTGGTGCTACACTAACCGTAAAGCTACAGTGTCAGTCAATCACAGCGCTTGCCTAGCGACGCACGCTAAGGAGCTGGTGAAATAAGCAGATAGGCAGGTGACAAAGCCACTGTTTTTCCAATGGCAATCTCCTAACGGTTAATTTCGGTTGGCTCTTTCGGGGTTTTCAGCACGCGGAGCTAATATTTCGGCACGAATTTTGCGTTCCGTTGTGATAAGTAAAATGCGCGCGTCTCCCTAAGGGCAAAGACTCTGCGGTTGGCGGCATAGAGATAGTGCTCAGGTTTACAGTCACGATTGGGCGGTACTATGGGTCAACCGCCACAACGGCAAGGGGGTGCGGCAGTGGAGCTGTGAGGCCCGGCGAGCCAAGCCAGGTGAGGCGTCACCCATAGCCACCTACGTTTTTGGTGGCAAACAGCGTGGTGGGCAATGCAGCGTTCGGGTTCCGGGTAAAAAATGGCGCCTTGGCGACATGTGCACAATGTAAGAGGCCTGTAATGATTTTCTCTGGTCTTTTGTATGTGCAAACTGTTTGGGTTAAATGGACGTCCCCGGGAGTGCGGTAGGGAAATTGCAGTGTGTAACGGAACTATGTTGTGCGGTGATTGTTTGAGTTTTGTCGGTTTTGAATTCTTCTCTAATTGGAGTAAAAGGCTGTGAAATGAGCGGTTAATTTGTTACAGAGCCCAGAGGGTTGGGTGTGGTAGGAAGCCTAGGCCACTAAGGTAAAAAGTAGAGCGCGCCGGGCAGTAATCCGCCTAGTCGCGATGGCAGTATGCCTTCAGCTGTCACTCTACCCCCCAGTGGGTACTCATTGCACCGACCTCGGAAGGACAGAAGGCTGAGTCGACCCTGAGCTGGCTACCTGACGTATGCGGGGTTTGAACCCGCACATCTCAGGTCGTGAAGCCAGAGCTTAGCACTGCGTACTGCTGCCCTAATGCTCTGCGCCACACGAGGCTCACAATGTAACTAGGTGCCCGTTTACATCTATAATCCTGGTCCGTGTCTAGCTGGGAAACGAGATGCCATATAGACAGGCGTGGAGGCTCTGGTACCCTGCTGTACCGCCTCTAGCTTGGATACAAGATGTGCTACGGTGTGGTGGGGCCTGGATGCTGTAGTGCTAAGTTGGGCCACCTCTTGCTTGGATTCGGAATGTGATACGGGCGGGCATGGAATCCCTAGTGCCCTGCTGGGACACCTCCAGCTTTCGTATAAGATGAGATACGGGGGTGGGAGAAGGGGAAGGTAGCTGCAGCAGCCTGTTTCACCGCCTTTAGCTTGGATACGAGATGTGATCCCGGGGGGCATGGATGCTCTAGTGCTAAGCAGGGCCACCTTTTGCTTGGATGCAAGATGTCATACGGGCTGGCATGGACTCTCTAGTGCACTGTTGCTCCTGCTTTCATAGAAGATGTGATACGGTTGGGCACGGAGGCTCCAGTTCACTGCTGTACCACCTCTGACAGGTGAGCCGTCATCAGCTCCCTTCCGACAATGCTTTCAGTTTTCAGGCCCCTGGGGTTCAGCTGCAGCGCCACCGGCCGCACTGTGTTCTAATGCCAATTTGGAGTCGTTACCCTGGGCCCGGGCCTATGGCTGCTTTTGAGATGCCCATAATGAATCGCCTTGCGGGTGGTGCTACACTAACCGTAAAGCTACAGTGTCAGTCAATCACAGAGCTTGCCTAGCGACGCACGCTAAGGAGCTGGTGGAATAAGCAGATAGGCAGGTGACAAAGCCACTGTTTTTCCAATGGCAATCTCCTAACGGTTCATTTCGGTTGGCTCTTTCGGGGTTTTCAGCACGCGGAGCTAATATTTCGGCACAAATTTTGCGTTCCGTTGTGATAAGTAAAATGCGCGCGTCTCCCTAAGGGCAAAGACTCTGCGGTTGGCGGCATAGAGATAGTGCTCAGGTTTACAGTCACGATTGGGCGGTACTATGGGTCAACCGCCGCAACGGCAAGGGGGTGCGGCAGTGGAGCTGTGAGGCCCGGCGAGCCAAGCCAGGTGAGGCGTCACCCATAGCCACCTACGTTTTTGGTGGCAAACAGCGTGGTGGGCAATGCAGCGTTCGGGTTCCGGGTAAAAAATGGCGCCTTGGCGACATGTGCACAATGTAAGAGGCCTGTAATGATTTTCTCTGGTGTTTTGTATGTG
Source organism: Eleutherodactylus coqui (assembly GCF_035609145.1). NCBI lineage: Eukaryota > Metazoa > Chordata > Amphibia > Anura > Eleutherodactylidae > Eleutherodactylus > Eleutherodactylus coqui. Next base: position 224,445,592 of record NC_089837.1, on the reverse strand, counting down.
CAAACTGTTTGGGTTAAATGGACGTCCCCGGGAGTGCGGTAGGGAAATTGCAGTGTGTAACGGAACTATGTTGTGCGGTGATTGTTTGAGTTTTGTCGGTTTTGAATTCTTCTCTAATTGGAGTAAAAGGCTGTGAAATGAGCGGTTAATTTGTTACAGAGCCCAGAGGGTTGGGTGTGGTAGGAAGCCTAGGCCACTAAGGTAAAAAGTAGAGCGCGCCGGGCAGTAATCCGCCTTGTCGCGATGGCAGTATGCCTTCAGCTGTCACTCTACCCCCCAGTGGGTACTCATTGCACCGACCTCAGAAGGACAGAAGGCTGAGTCGACCCTGAGCCGGCTACCTGACGTATGCAGGGTTTGAAGCCAGAGCTTAGCACTGCGTACTGCTGCCCTAATGCTCTGCGCCACACGAGGCTCACAATGTAACTAGGTGCCCGTTTACATCTATAATCCTGGTCCGGTGTCTAGCTGGGAAACGAGATGGCATATAGACAGGCGTGGAGGCTCTGGTACCCTGCTGTACCGCCTCTAGCTTGGATACAAGATGTGCTACGGTGTGGTGGGGCCTGGATGCTGTAGTGCTAAGTTGGGCCACCTCTTGCTTGGATTCGGAATGTGATACGGGCGGGCATGGAATCCCTAGTGCCCTGCTGGGACACCTCCAGCTTTCGTATAAGATGAGATACGGGGGTGGGAGAAGGGGAAGGTAGCTGCGGCAGCCTGTTTCACCGCCTTTAGCTTGGATACGAGATGTGATCCCGGGGGGCATGGATGCTCTAGTGCTAAGCAGGGCCACCTTTTGCTTGGATGCAAGATGTCATACGGGCTGGCATGGACTCTCTAGTGCCCTGTTGCTCCAGCTTTCATAGAAGATGTGATACGGTTGGGCACGGAGGCTCCAGTTCACTGCTGTACCACCTCTGACAGGTGAGCCGTCATCAGCTCCCTTCCGACAATGCTTTCAGTTTTCAGGCCCCTGGGGTTCAGCTGCAGCGCCACCGGCCGCACTGTGTTCTAATGCCAATTTGGAGTCGTTACCCTGGGCCCGGGCCTATGGCTGCTTTTGAGATGCCCATAATGAATCGCCTTGCGGGTGGTGCTACACTAACCGTAAAGCTACAGTGTCAGTCAATCACAGCGCTTGCCTAGCGACGCACGCTAAGGAGCTGGTGAAATAAGCAGATAGGCAGGTGACAAAGCCACTGTTTTTCCAATGGCAATCTCCTAACGGTTCATTTCGGTTGGCTCTTTCGGGGGTTTTCAGCACGCGGAGCTAATATTTCGGCACGAATTTTGCGTTCCGTTGTGATAAGTAAAATGCGCGCGTCTCCCTAAGGGCAAAGACTCTGCGGTTGGCGGCATAGAGATAGTGCTCAGGTTTACAGTCACGATTGGGCGGTACTATGGGTCAACCGCCACAACGGCAAGGGGGTGCGGCAGTGGAGCTGTGAGGCCCGGCGAGCCAAGCCAGGTGAGGCGTCACCCATAGCCACCTACGTTTTTGGTGGCAAACAGCGTGGTGGGCAATGCAGCGTTCGGGTTCCGGGTAAAAAATGGCGCCTTGGCGACATGTGCACAATGTAAGAGGCCTGTAATGATTTTCTCTGGTCTTTTGTATGTGCAAACTGTTTGGGTTAAATGGACGTCCCCGGGAGTGCGGTAGGGAAATTGCAGTGTGTAACGGAACTATGTTGTGCGGTGATTGTTTGAGTTTTGTCGGTTTTGAATTCTTCTCTAATTGGAGTAAAAGGCTGTGAAATGAGCGGTTAATTTGTTACAGAGCCCAGAGGGTTGGGTGTGGTAGGAAGCCTAGGCCACTAAGGTAAAAAGTAGAGCGCGCCGGGCAGTAATCCGCCTTGTCGCGATGGCAGTATGCCTTCAGCTGTCACTCTACCCCCCAGTGGGTACTCATTGCACCGACCTCAGAAGGACAGAAGGCTGAGTCGACCCTGAGCTGGCTACCTGACGTATGCGGGGTTTGAACCTGCACATCTCAGGTCGTGAAGCCAGAGCTTAGCACTGCGTACTGCTGCCCTAATGCTCTGCGCCACACGAGGCTCACAATGTAACTAGGTGCCCGTTTACATCTATAATCCTGGTCCGGTGTCTAGCTGGGAAACGAGATGCCATATAGACAGGCGTGGAGGCTCTGGTACCCTGCTGTACCGCCTCTAGCTTGGATACAAGATGTGCTACGGTGTGGTGGGGCCTGGATGCTGTAGTGCTAAGTTGGGCCACCTCTTGCTTGGATTCGGAATGTGATACGGGCGGGCATGGAATCCCTAGTGCCCTGCTGGGACACCTCCAGCTTTCGTATAAGATGAGATACGGGGGTGGGAGAAGGGGAAGGTAGCTGCAGCAGCCTGTTTCACCGCCTTTAGCTTGGATACGAGATGTGATCCCGGGGGGCATGGATGCTCTAGTGCTAAGCAGGGCCACCTTTTGCTTGGATGCAAGATGTCATACGGGCTGGCATGGACTCTCTAGTGCCCTGTTGCTCCAGCTTTCATAGAAGATGTGATACGGTTGGGCACGGAGGCTCCAGTTCACTGCTGTACCACCTCTGACAGGTGAGCCGTCATCAGCTCCCTTCCGACAATGCTTTCAGTTTTCAGGCCCCTGGGGTTCAGCTGCAGCGCCACCGGCCGCACTGTGTTCTAATGCCAATTTGGAGTCGTTACCCTGGGCCCGGGCCTATGGTTGCTTTTGAGATGCCCATAATGAATCGCCTTGCGGGTGGTGCTACACTAACCGTAAAGCTACAGTGTCAGTCAATCACAGAGCTTGCCTAGCGACGCACGCTAAGGAGCTGGTGGAATAAGCAGATAGGCAGGTGACAAAGCCACTGTTTTTCCAATGGCAATCTCCTAACGGTTCATTTCGGTTGGCTCTTTCGGGGTTTTCAGCACGCGGAGCTAATATTTCGGCACAAATTTTGCCTTCCGTTGTGATAAGTAAAATGCGCGCGTCTCCCTAAGGGCAAAGACTCTGCGGTTGGCGGCATAGAGATAGTGCTCAGGTTTACAGTCACGATTGGGCGGTACTATGGGTCAACCGCCGCAACGGCAAGGGGGTGCGGCAGTGGAGCTGTGAGGCCCGGCGAGCCAAGCCAGGTGAGGCGTCACCCATAGCCACCTACGTTTTTGGTGGCAAACAGCGTGGTGGGCAATGCAGCGTTCGGGTTCCGGGTAAAAAATGGCGCCTTGGCGACATGTGCACAATGTAAGAGGCCTGTAATGATTTTCTCTGGTGTTTTGTATGTGCAAACTGTTTGGGTTAAATGGACGTCCCCGGGAGTGCGGTAGGGAAATTGCAGTGTGTAACGGAACTATGTTGTGCGGTGATTGTTTGAGTTTTGTCGGTTTTGAATTCTTCTCTAATTGGAGTAAAAGGCTGTGAAATGAGCGGTTAATTTGTTACAGAGCCCAGAGGGTTGGGTGTGGTAGGAAGCCTAGGCCACTAAGGTAAAAAGTAGAGCGCGCCGGGCAGTAATCCGCCTTGTCGCGATGGCAGTATGCCTTCAGCTGTCACTCTACCCCCCAGTGGGTACTCATTGCACCGACCTCAGAAGGACAGAAGGCTGAGTCGACCCTGAGCCGGCTACCTGACGTATGCAGGGTTTGAAGCCAGAGCTTAGCACTGCGTACTGCTGCCCTAATGCTCTGCGCCACACGAGGCTCACAATGTAACTAGGTGCCCGTTTACATCTATAATCCTGGTCCGGTGTCTAGCTGGGAAACGAGATGGCATATAGACAGGCGTGGAGGCTCTGGTACCCTGCTGTACCGCCTCTAGCTTGGATACAAGATGTGCTACGGTGTGGTGGGGCCTGGATGCTGTAGTGCTAAGTTGGGCCACCTCTTGCTTGGATTCGGAATGTGATACGGGCGGGCATGGAATCCCTAGTGCCCTGCTGGGACACCTCCAGCTTTCGTATAAGATGAGATACGGGGGTGGGAGAAGGGGAAGGTAGCTGCGGCAGCCTGTTTCACCGCCTTTAGCTTGGATACGAGATGTGATCCCGGGGGGCATGGATGCTCTAGTGCTAAGCAGGGCCACCTTTTGCTTGGATGCAAGATGTCATACGGGCTGGCATGGACTCTCTAGTGCCCTGTTGCTCCAGCTTTCATAGAAGATGTGATACGGTTGGGCACGGAGGCTCCAGTTCACTGCTGTACCACCTCTGACAGGTGAGCCGTCATCAGCTCCCTTCCGACAATGCTTTCAGTTTTCAGGCCCCTGGGGTTCAGCTGCAGCGCCACCGGCCGCACTGTGTTCTAATGCCAATTTGGAGTCGTTACCCTGGGCCCGGGCCTATGGCTGCTTTTGAGATGCCCATAATGAATCGCCTTGCGGGTGGTGCTACACTAACCGTAAAGCTACAGTGTCAGTCAATCACAGCGCTTGCCTAGCGACGCACGCTAAGGAGCTGGTGAAATAAGCAGATAGGCAGGTGACAAAGCCACTGTTTTTCCAATGGCAATCTCCTAACGGTTCATTTCGGTTGGCTCTTTCGGGGGTTTTCAGCACGCGGAGCTAATATTTCGGCACGAATTTTGCGTTCCGTTGTGATAAGTAAAATGCGCGCGTCTCCCTAAGGGCAAAGACTCTGCGGTTGGCGGCATAGAGATAGTGCTCAGGTTTACAGTCACGATTGGGCGGTACTATGGGTCAACCGCCACAACGGCAAGGGGGTGCGGCAGTGGAGCTGTGAGGCCCGGCGAGCCAAGCCAGGTGAGGCGTCACCCATAGCCACCTACGTTTTTGGTGGCAAACAGCGTGGTGGGCAATGCAGCGTTCGGGTTCCGGGTAAAAAATGGCGCCTTGGCGACATGTGCACAATGTAAGAGGCCTGTAATGATTTTCTCTGGTCTTTTGTATGTGCAAACTGTTTGGGTTAAATGGACGTCCCCGGGAGTGCGGTAGGGAAATTGCAGTGTGTAACGGAACTATGTTGTGCGGTGATTGTTTGAGTTTTGTCGGTTTTGAATTCTTCTCTAATTGGAGTAAAAGGCTGTGAAATGAGCGGTTAATTTGTTACAGAGCCCAGAGGGTTGGGTGTGGTAGGAAGCCTAGGCCACTAAGGTAAAAAGTAGAGCGCGCCGGGCAGTAATCCGCCTTGTCGCGATGGCAGTATGCCTTCAGCTGTCACTCTACCCCCCAGTGGGTACTCATTGCACCGACCTCAGAAGGACAGAAGGCTGAGTCGACCCTGAGCCGGCTACCTGACGTATGCGGGGTTTGAACCTGCACATCTCAGGTCGTGAAGCCAGAGCTTAGCACTGCGTACTGCTGCCCTAATGCTCTGCGCCACACGAGGCTCACAATGTAACTAGGTGCCCGTTTACATCTATAATCCTGGTCCGGTGTCTAGCTGGGAAACGAGATGCCATATAGACAGGCGTGGAGGCTCTGGTACCCTGCTGTACCGCCTCTAGCTTGGATACAAGATGTGCTACGGTGTGGTGGGGCCTGGATGCTGTAGTGCTAAGTTGGGCCACCTCTTGCTTGGATTCGGAATGTGATACGGGCGGGCATGGAATCCCTAGTGCCCTGCTGGGACACCTCCAGCTTTCGTATAAGATGAGATACGGGGGTGGGAGAAGGGGAAGGTAGCTGCAGCAGCCTGTTTCACCGCCTTTAGCTTGGATACGAGATGTGATCCTGGGGGGCATGGATGCTCTAGTGCTAAGCAGGGCCACCTTTTGCTTGGATGCAAGATGTCATACGGGCTGGCATGGACTCTCTAGTGCCCTGTTGCTCCAGCTTTCATAGAAGATGTGATACGGTTGGGCACGGAGGCTCCAGTTCACTGCTGTACCACCTCTGACAGGTGAGCCGTCATCAGCTCCCTTCCGACAATGCTTTCAGTTTTCAGGCCCCTGGGGTTCAGCTGCAGCGCCACCGGCCGCACTGTGTTCTAATGCCAATTTGGAGTCGTTACCCTGGGCCCGGGCCTATGGCTGCTTTTGAGATGCCCATAATGAATCGCCTTGCGGGTGGTGCTACACTAACCGTAAAGCTACAGTGTCAGTCAATCACAGCGCTTGCCTAGCGACGCACGCTAAGGAGCTGGTGAAATAAGCAGATAGGCAGGTGACAAAGCCACTGTTTTTCCAATGGCAATCTCCTAACGGTTCATTTCGGTTGGCTCTTTCGGGGGTTTTCAGCACGCGGAGCTAATATTTCGGCACGAATTTTGCGTTCCGTTGTGATAAGTAAAATGCGCGCGTCTCCCTAAGGGCAAAGACTCTGCGGTTGGCGGCATAGAGATAGTGCTCAGGTTTACAGTCACGATTGGGCGGTACTATGGGTCAACCGCCACAACGGCAAGGGGGTGCGGCAGTGGAGCTGTGAGGCCCGGCGAGCCAAGCCAGGTGAGGCGTCACCCATAGCCACCTACGTTTTTGGTGGCAAACAGCGTGGTGGGCAATGCAGCGTTCGGGTTCCGGGTAAAAAATGGCGCCTTGGCGACATGTGCACAATGTAAGAGGCCTGTAATGATTTTCTCTGGTGTTTTGTATGTGCAAACTGTTTGGGTTAAATGGACGTCCCCGGGAGTGCGGTAGGGAAATTGCAGTGTGTAACGGAACTATGTTGTGCGGTGATTGTTTGAGTTTTGTCGGTTTTGAATTCTTCTCTAATTGGAGTAAAAGGCTGTGAAATGAGCGGTTAATTTGTTACAGAGCCCAGAGGGTTGGGTGTGGTAGGAAGCCTAGGCCACTAAGGTAAAAAGTAGAGCGCGCCGGGCAGTAATCCGCCTTGTCGCGATGGCAGTATGCCTTCAGCTGTCACTCTACCCCCCAGTGGGTACTCATTGCACCGACCTCAGAAGGACAGAAGGCTGAGTCGACCCTGAGCCGGCTACCTGACGTATGCGGGGTTTGAACCTGCACATCTCAGGTCGTGAAGCCAGAGCTTAGCACTGCGTACTGCTGCCCTAATGCTCTGCGCCACACGAGGCTCACAATGTAACTAGGTGCCCGTTTACATCTATAATCCTGGTCCGGTGTCTAGCTGGGAAACGAGATGCCATATAGACAGGCGTGGAGGCTCTGGTACCCTGCTGTACCGCCTCTAGCTTGGATACAAGATGTGCTACGGTGTGGTGGGGCCTGGATGCTGTAGTGCTAAGTTGGGCCACCTCTTGCTTGGATTCGGAATGTGATACGGGCGGGCATGGAATCCCTAGTGCCCTGCTGGGACACCTCCAGCTTTCGTATAAGATGAGATACGGGGGTGGGAGAAGGGGAAGGTAGCTGCAGCAGCCTGTTTCACCGCCTTTAGCTTGGATACGAGATGTGATCCTGGGGGGCATGGATGCTCTAGTGCTAAGCAGGGCCACCTTTTGCTTGGATGCAAGATGTCATACGGGCTGGCATGGACTCTCTAGTGCCCTGTTGCTCCAGCTTTCATAGAAGATGTGATACGGTTGGGCACGGAGGCTCCAGTTCACTGCTGTACCACCTCTGACAGGTGAGCCGTCATCAGCTCCCTTCCGACAATGCTTTCAGTTTTCAGGCCCCTGGGGTTCAGCTGCAGCGCCACCGGCCGCACTGTGTTCTAATGCCAATTTGGAGTCGTTACCCTGGGCCCGGGCCTATGGCTGCTTTTGAGATGCCCATAATGAATCGCCTTGCGGGTGGTGCTACACTAACCGTAAAGCTACAGTGTCAGTCAATCACAGCGCTTGCCTAGCGACGCACGCTAAGGAGCTGGTGAAATAAGCAGATAGGCAGGTGACAAAGCCACTGTTTTTCCAATGGCAATCTCCTAACGGTTCATTTCGGTTGGCTCTTTCGGGGGTTTTCAGCACGCGGAGCTAATATTTCGGCACGAATTTTGCGTTCCGTTGTGATAAGTAAAATGCGCGCGTCTCCCTAAGGGCAAAGACTCTGCGGTTGGCGGCATAGAGATAGTGCTCAGGTTTACAGTCACGATTGGGCGGTACTATGGGTCAACCGCCGCAACGGCAAGGGGGTGCGGCAGTGGAGCTGTGAGGCCCGGCGAGCCAAGCCAGGTGAGGCGTCACCCATAGCCACCTACGTTTTTGGTGGCAAACAGCGTGGTGGGCAATGCAGCGTTCGGGTTCCGGGTAAAAAATGGCGCCTTGGCGACATGTGCACAATGTAAGAGGCCTGTAATGATTTTCTCTGGTCTTTTGTATGTGCAAACTGTTTGGGTTAAATGGACGTCCCCGGGAGTGCGGTAGGGAAATTGCAGTGTGTAACGGAACTATGTTGTGCGGTGATTGTTTGAGTTTTGTCGGTTTTGAATTCTTCTCTAATTGGAGTAAAAGGCTGTGAAATGAGCGGTTAATTTGTTACAGAGCCCAGAGGGTTGGGTGTGGTAGGAAGCCTAGGCCACTAAGGTAAAAAGTAGAGCGCGCCGGGCAGTAATCCGCCTAGTCGCAATGGCAGTATGCCTTCAGCTGTCACTCTACCCCCCAGTGGGTACTCATTGCACCGACCTCGGAAGGACAGAAGGCTGAGTCGACCCTGAGCCGGCTACCTGACGTATGCGGGGTTTGAACCCGCACATCTCAGGTCGTGAAGTCAGAGCTTAGCACTGCGTACTGCTGCCCTAATGCTCTGCACCACACGAGGCTCACAATGTAACTAGGTGCCCGTTTACATCTATAATCCTGGTCCGGTGTCTAGCTGGGAAACGAGATGCCATATAGACAGGCGTGGAGGCTCTGGTACCCTGCTGTACCGCCTCTAGCTTGGATACAAGATGTGCTACGGTGTGGTGGGGCCTGGATGCTGTAGTGCTAAGTTGGGCCACCTCTTGCTTGGATTCGGAATGTGATACGGGCGGGCATGGAATCCCTAGTGCCCTGCTGGGACACCTCCAGCTTTCTTATAAGATGAGATACGGGGGTGGGAGAAGGGGAAGGTAGCTGCAGCAGCCTGTTTCACCGCCTTTAGCTTGGATACGAGATGTGATCCCGGGGGGCATGGATGCTCTAGTGCTAAGCAGGGCCACCTTTTGCTTGGATGCAAGATGTCATACGGGCTGGCATGGACTCTCTAGTGCCCTGTTGCTCCAGCTTTCATAGAAGATGTGATACGGTTGGGCACGGAGGCTCCAGTTCACTGCTGTACCACCTCTGACAGGTGAGCCGTCATCAGCTCCCTTCCGACAATGCTTTCAGTTTTCAGGCCCCTGGGGTTCAGCTGCAGCGCCACCGGCCGCACTGTGTTCTAATGCCAATTTGGAGTCGTTACCCTGGGCCCGGGCCTATGGCTGCTTTTGAGATGCCCATAATGAATCGCCTTGCGGGTGGTGCTACACTAACCGTAAAGCTACAGTGTCAGTCAATCACAGCGCTTGCCTAGCGACGCACGCTAAGGAGCTGGTGAAATAAGCAGATAGGCAGGTGACAAAGCCACTGTTTTTCCAATGGCAATCTCCTAACGGTTAATTTCGGTTGGCTCTTTCGGGGTTTTCAGCACGCGGAGCTAATATTTCGGCACGAATTTTGCGTTCCGTTGTGATAAGTAAAATGCGCGCGTCTCCCTAAGGGCAAAGACTCTGCGGTTGGCGGCATAGAGATAGTGCTCAGGTTTACAGTCACGATTGGGCGGTACTATGGGTCAACCGCCACAACGGCAAGGGGGTGCGGCAGTGGAGCTGTGAGGCCCGGCGAGCCAAGCCAGGTGAGGCGTCACCCATAGCCACCTACGTTTTTGGTGGCAAACAGCGTGGTGGGCAATGCAGCGTTCGGGTTCCGGGTAAAAAATGGCGCCTTGGCGACATGTGCACAATGTAAGAGGCCTGTAATGATTTTCTCTGGTGTTTTGTATGTGCAAACTGTTTGGGTTAAATGGACGTCCCCGGGAGTGCGGTAGGGAAATTGCAGTGTGTAACGGAACTATGTTGTGCGGTGATTGTTTGAGTTTTGTCGGTTTTGAATTCTTCTCTAATTGGAGTAAAAGGCTGTGAAATGAGCGGTTAATTTGTTACAGAGCCCAGAGGGTTGGGTGTGATAGGAAGCCTAGGCCACTAAGGTAAAAAGTAGAGCGCGCCGGGCAGTAATCCGCCTAGTCGCGATGGCAGTATGCCTTCAGCTGTCACTCTACCCCCCAGTGGGTACTCATTGCACCGACCTCGGAAGGACAGAAGGCTGAGTCGACCCTGAGCCGACTACCTGACGTATGCGGGGTTTGAACCTGCACATCTCAGGTCGTGAAGCCAGAGCTTAGCACTGCGTACTGCTGCCCTAATGCTCTGCGCCACACGAGGCTCACAATGTAACTAGGTGCCCGTTTACATCTATAATCCTGGTCCGGTGTCTAGCTGGGAAACGAGATGCCATATAGACAGGCGTGGAGGCTCTGGTACCCTGCTGTACCGCCTCTAGCTTGGATACAAGATGTGCTACGGTGTGGTGGGGCCTGGATGCTGTAGTGCTAAGTTGGGCCACCTCTTGCTTGGATTCGGAATGTGATACGGGCGGGCATGGAATCCCTAGTGCCCTGCTGGGACACCTCCAGCTTTCGTATAAGATGAGATACGGGGGTGGGAGAAGGGGAAGGTAGCTGCAGCAGCCTGTTTCACCGCCTTTAGCTTGGATACGAGATGTGATCCCGGGGGGCATGGATGCTCTAGTGCTAAGCAGGGCCACCTTTTGCTTGGATGCAAGATGTCATACGGGCTGGCATGGACTCTCTAGTGCCCTGTTGCTCCAGCTTTCATAGAAGATGTGATACGGTTGGGCACGGAGGCTCCAGTTCACTGCTGTACCACCTCTGACAGGTGAGCCGTCATCAGCTCCCTTCCGACAATGCTTTCAGTTTTCAGGCCCCTGGGGTTCAGCTGCAGCGCCACCGGCCGCACTGTGTTCTAATGCCAATTTGGAGTCGTTACCCTGGGCCCGGGCCTATGGCTGCTTTTGAGATGCCCATAATGAATCGCCTTGTGGGTGGTGCTACACTAACCGTAAAGCTACAGTGTCAGTCAATCACAGCGCTTGCCTAGCGACGCACGCTAAGGAGCTGGTGAAATAAGCAGATAGGCAGGTGACAAAGCCACTGTTTTTCCAATGGCAATCTCCTAACGGTTCATTTCGGTTGGCTCTTTCGGGGTTTTCAGCACGCGGAGCTAATATTTCGGCACGAATTTTGCGTTCCGTTGTGATAAGTAAAATGCGCGCGTCTCCCTAAGGGCAAAGACTCTGCGGTTGGCGGCATAGAGATAGTGCTCAGGTTTACAGTCACGATTGGGCGGTACTATGGGTCAACCGCCACAACGGCAAGGGGGTGCGGCAGTGGAGCTGTGAGGCCCGGCGAGCCAAGCCAGGTGAGGCGTCACCCATAGCCACCTACGTTTTTGGTGGCAAACAGCGTGGTGGGCAATGCAGCGTTCGGGTTCCGGGTAAAAAATGGCGCCTTGGCGACATGTGCACAATGTAAGAGGCCTGTAATGATTTTCTCTGGTCTTTTGTATGTGCAAACTGTTTGGGTTAAATGGACGTCCCCGGGAGTGCGGTAGGGAAATTGCAGTGTGTAACGGAACTATGTTGTGCGGTGATTGTTTGAGTTTTGTCGGTTTTGAATTCTTCTCTAATTGGAGTAAAAGGCTGTGAAATGAGCGGTTAATTTGTTACAGAGCCCAGAGGGTTGGGTGTGGTAGGAAGCCTAGGCCACTAAGGTAAAAAGTAGAGCGCGCCGGGCAGTAATCCGCCTAGTCGCGATGGCAGTATGCCTTCAGCTGTCACTCTACCCCCCAGTGGGTACTCATTGCACCGACCTCGGAAGGACAGAAGGCTGAGTCGACCCTGAGCCGGCTACCTGACGTATGCGGGGTTTGAACCCGCACATCTCAGGTCGTGAAGCCAGAGCTTAGCACTGCGTACTGCTGCCCTAATGCTCTGCGCCACACGAGGCTCACAATGTAACTAGGTGCCCGTTTACATCTATAATCCTGGTCTGGTGTCTAGCTGGGAAACGAGATGCCATATAGACAGGCGTGGAGGCTCTGGTACCCTGCTGTACCGCCTCTAGCTTGGATACAAGATGTGCTACGGTGTGGTGGGGCCTGGATGCTGTAGTGCTAAGTTGGGCCACCTCTTGCTTGGATTCGGAATGTGATACGGGCGGGCATGGAATCCCTAGTGCCCTGCTGGGACACCTCCAGCTTTCGTATAAGATGAGATACGGGGGTGGGAGAAGGGGAAGGTAGCTGCAGCAGCCTGTTTCACCGCCTTTAGCTTGGATACGAGATGTGATCCCGGGGGGCATGGATGCTCTAGTGCTAAGCAGGGCCACCTTTTGCTTGGATGCAAGATGTCATACGGGCTGGCATGGACTCTCTAGTGCCCTGTTGCTCCAGCTTTCATAGAAGATGTGATACGGTTGGGCACGGAGGCTCCAGTTCACTGCTGTACCACCTCTGACAGGTGAGCCGTCATCAGCTCCCTTCCGACAATGCTTTCAGTTTTCAGGCCCCTGGGGTTCAGCTGCAGCGCCACCGGCCGCACTGTGTTCTAATGCCAATTTGGAGTCGTTACCCTGGGCCCGGGCCTATGGCTGCTTTTGAGATGCCCATAATGAATCGCCTTGCGGGTGGTGCTACACTAACCGTAAAGCTACAGTGTCAGTCAATCACAGCGCTTGCCTAGCGACGCACGCTAAGGAGCTGGTGAAATAAGCAGATAGGCAGGTGACAAAGCCACTGTTTTTCCAATGGCAATCTCCTAACGGTTAATTTCGGTTGGCTCTTTCGGGGTTTTCAGCACGCGGAGCTAATATTTCGGCACGAATTTTGCGTTCCGTTGTGATAAGTAAAATGCGCGCGTCTCCCTAAGGGCAAAGACTCTGCGGTTGGCGGCATAGAGATAGTGCTCAGGTTTAGGCCTCATGTCCACGGGGAAAATCAGATCCGCTGCAGATTCTACATGGAGAATCTGCAGCGGGTCCCTCCTGCCCCGCGGACATGAGCGCCGAAAATAAGAATTTAAAAGTATTTACCATCCGGCGCGGGCGGAGAAGATCAGCTGTTCCTCACGGCCGGATCTTCATTTTCGGCCGGCGGATTAATTCCTGACGCCGGCGGCACGTCGCCGGCACGTCGCCGACGTGCCGCGCACATGCGCCGGGCACATCCGCCGAGCCGAAGCAAGGAAGATGCGGCCGTGAGGAACAGCTGACCTTCCCCGCCCGCGCCGGATGGTAAATACTTTAAATTCCTATTTTAGGTCTCCCGCGGATCCGGACGGCTTCCATAGGCTTCAATAGAAACCCGCGGGAGCCGTCCCCGCGGGAGACCCGCACGAAAATGGAGCATGGTCCGGATTTTTCCATACTCCATTTTTTTTTAAATCCCTTTTATTGACGATCCGCGGGTATTTATCTACCCGCGGGTGGTCAATGCATCCCTCTGGGATGTGGATCCGCATGCGGGAGATCCGCTGCGGATCTTAAATCATATTTTGCCCGTGGACATGAGGCCTTACAGTCACGATTGGGCGGTACTATGGGTCAACCGCCACAACGGCAAGGGGGTGCGGCAGTGGAGCTGTGAGGCCCGGCGAGCCAAGCCAGGTGAGGCGTCACCCATAGCCACCTACGTTTTTGGTGGCAAACAGCGTGGTGGGCAATGCAGCGTTCGGGTTCCGGGTAAAAAATGGCGCCTTGGCGACATGTGCACAATGTAAGAGGCCTGTAATGATTTTCTCTGGTCTTTTGTATGTGCAAACTGTTTGGGTTAAATGGACGTCCCCGGGAGTGCGGTAGGGAAATTGCAGTGTGTAACGGAACTATGTTGTGCGGTGATTGTTTGAGTTTTGTCGGTTTTGAATTCTTCTCTAATTGGAGTAAAAGGCTGTGAAATGAGCGGTTAATTTGTTACAGAGCCCAGAGGGTTGGGTGTGGTAGGAAGCCTAGGCCACTAAGGTAAAAAGTAGAGCGCGCCGGGCAGTAATCCGCCTAGTCGCGATGGCAGTATGCCTTCAGCTGTCACTCTACCCCCCAGTGGGTACTCATTGCACCGACCTCGGAAGGACAGAAGGCTGAGTCGACCCTGAGCCGGCTACCTGACGTATGCGGGGTTTGAACCCGCACATCTCAGGTCGTGAAGCCAGAGCTTAGCACTGCGTACTGCTGCCCTAATGCTCTGCGCCACACGAGGCTCACAATGTAACTAGGTGCCCGTTTACATCTATAATCCTGGTCTGGTGTCTAGCTGGGAAACGAGATGCCATATAGACAGGCGTGGAGGCTCTGGTACCCTGCTGTACCGCCTCTAGCTTGGATACAAGATGTGCTACGGTGTGGTGGGGCCTGGATGCTGTAGTGCTAAGTTGGGCCACCTCTTGCTTGGATTCGGAATGTGATACGGGCGGGCATGGAATCCCTAGTGCCCTGCTGGGACACCTCCAGCTTTCGTATAAGATGAGATACGGGGGTGGGAGAAGGGGAAGGTAGCTGCAGCAGCCTGTTTCACCGCCTTTAGCTTGGATACGAGATGTGATCCCGGGGGGCATGGATGCTCTAGTGCTAAGCAGGGCCACCTTTTGCTTGGATGCAAGATGTCATACGGGCTGGCATGGACTCTCTAGTGCCCTGTTGCTCCAGCTTTCATAGAAGATGTGATACGGTTGGGCACGGAGGCTCCAGTTCACTGCTGTACCACCTCTGACAGGTGAGCCGTCATCAGCTCCCTTCCGACAATGCTTTCAGTTTTCAGGCCCCTGGGGTTCAGCTGCAGCGCCACCGGCCGCACTGTGTTCTAATGCCAATTTGGAGTCGTTACCCTGGGCCCGGGCCTATGGCTGCTTTTGAGATGCCCATAATGAATCGCCTTGTGGGTGGTGCTACACTAACCGTAAAGCTACAGTGTCAGTCAATCACAGCGCTTGCCTAGCGACGCACGCTAAGGAGCTGGTGGAATAAGCAGATAGGCAGGTGACAAAGCCACTGTTTTTCCAATGGCAATCTCCTAACGGTTAATTTCGGTTGGCTCTTTCGGGGTTTTCAGCACGCGGAGCTAATATTTCGGCACAAATTTTGCGTTCCGTTGTGATAAGTAAAATGCGCGCGTCTCCCTAAGGGCAAAGACTCTGCGGTTGGCGGCATAGAGATAGTGCTCAGGTTTACAGTCACGATTGGGCGGTACTATGGGTCAACCGCCGCAACGGCAAGGGGGTGCGGCAGTGGAGCTGTGAGGCCCGGCGAGCCAAGCCAGGTGAGGCGTCACCCATAGCCACCTACGTTTTTGGTGGCAAACAGCGTGGTGGACAATGCAGCGTTCGGGTTCCGGGTAAAAAATGGCGCCTTGGCGACATGTGCACAATGTAAGAGGCCTGTAATGATTTTCTCTGGTGTTTTGTATGTGCAAACTGTTTGGGTTAAATGGACGTCCCCGGGAGTGCGGTAGGGAAATTGCAGTGTGTAACGGAACTATGTTGTGCGGTGATTGTTTGAGTTTTGTCGGTTTTGAATTCTTCTCTAATTGGAGTAAAAGGCTGTGAAATGAGCGGTTAATTTGTTACAGAGCCCAGAGGGTTGGGTGTGGTAGGAAGCCTAGGCCACTAAGGTAAAAATTAGAGCGCGCCGGGCAGTAATCCGCCTAGTCGTGATGGCAGTATGCCTTCAGCTGTCACTCTACCCCCCAGTGGGTACTCATTGCACCGACCTCGGAAGGACAGAAGGCTGAGTCGACCCTGAGCCGACTACCTGACGTATGCGGGGTTTGAACCTGCACATCTCAGGTCGTGAAGCCAGAGCTTAGCACTGCGTACTGCTGCCCTAATGCTCTGCGCCACACGAGGCTCACAATGTAACTAGGTGCCCGTTTACATCTATAATCCTGGTCCGGTGTCTAGCTGGGAAACGAGATGCCATATAGACAGGCGTGGAGGCTCTGGTACCCTGCTGTACCGCCTCTAGCTTGGATACAAGATGTGCTACGGTGTGGTGGGGCCTGGATGCTGTAGTGCTAAGTTGGGCCACCTCTTGCTTGGATTCGGAATGTGATACGGGCGGGCATGGAATCCCTAGTGCCCTGCTGGGACACCTCCAGCTTTCGTATAAGATGAGATACGGGGGTGGGAGAAGGGGAAGGTAGCTGCAGCAGCCTGTTTCACCGCCTTTAGCTTGGATACGAGATGTGATCCCGGGGGGCATGGATGCTCTAGTGCTAAGCAGGGCCACCTTTTGCTTGGATGCAAGATGTCATACGGGCTGGCATGGACTCTCTAGTGCCCTGTTGCTCCAGCTTTCATAGAAGATGTGATACGGTTGGGCACGGAGGCTCCAGTTCACTGCTGTACCACCTCTGACAGGTGAGCCGTCATCAGCTCCCTTCCGACAATGCTTTCAGTTTTCAGGCCCCTGGGGTTCAGCTGCAGCGCCACCGGCCGCACTGTGTTCTAATGCCAATTTGGAGTCGTTACCCTGGGCCCGGGCCTATGGCTGCTTTTGAGATGCCCATAATGAATCGCCTTGCGGGTGGTGCTACACTAACCGTAAAGCTACAGTGTCAGTCAATCACAGCGCTTGCCTAGCGACGCACGCTAAGGAGCTGGTGAAATAAGCAGATAGGCAGGTGACAAAGCCACTGTTTTTCCAATGGCAATCTCCTAACGGTTAATTTCGGTTGGCTCTTTCGGGGTTTTCAGCACGCGGAGCTAATATTTCGGCACGAATTTTGCGTTCCGTTGTGATAAGTAAAATGCGCGCGTCTCCCTAAGGGCAAAGACTCTGCGGTTGGCGGCATAGAGATAGTGCTCAGGTTTACAGTCACGATTGGGCGGTACTATGGGTCAACCGCCACAACGGCAAGGGGGTGCGGCAGTGGAGCTGTGAGGCCCGGCGAGCCAAGCCAGGTGAGGCGTCACCCATAGCCACCTACGTTTTTGGTGGCAAACAGCGTGGTGGGCAATGCAGCGTTCGGGTTCCGGGTAAAAAATGGCGCCTTGGCGACATGTGCACAATGTAAGAGGCCTGTAATGATTTTCTCTGGTGTTTTGTATGTGCAAACTGTTTGGGTTAAATGGACGTCCCCGGGAGTGCGGTAGGGAAATTGCAGTGTGTAACGGAACTATGTTGTGCGGTGATTGTTTGAGTTTTGTCGGTTTTGAATTCTTCTCTAATTGGAGTAAAAGGCTGTGAAATGAGCGGTTAATTTGTTACAGAGCCCAGAGGGTTGGGTGTGGTAGGAAGCCTAGGCCACTAAGGTAAAAAGTAGAGCGCGCCGGGCAGTAATCCGCCTAGTCGCGATGGCAGTATGCCTTCAGCTGTCACTCTACCCCCCAGTGGGTACTCATTGCACCGACCTCGAAAGGACAGAAGGCTGAGTCGACCCTGAGCCGGCTACCTGACGTATGCGGGGTTTGAACCCGCACATCTCAGGTCGTGAAGCCAGAGCTTAGCACTGCGTACTGCTGCCCTAATGCTCTGCACCACACGAGGCTCACAATGTCAGTCAATCACAGCGCTTGCCTAGCGACGCACGCTAAGGAGCTGGTGAAATAAGCAGATAGGCAGGTGACAAAGCCACTGTTTTTCCAATGGCAATCTCCTAACGGTTAATTTCGGTTGGCTCTTTCGGGGTTTTCAGCACGCGGAGCTAATATTTCGGCACGAATTTTGCGTTCCGTTGTGATAAGTAAAATGCGCGCGTCTCCCTAAGGGCAAAGACTCTGCGGTTGGCGGCATAGAGATAGTGCTCAGGTTTAGGCCTCATGTCCACGGGGAAAATCAGATCCGCTGCAGATTCTACATGGAGAATCTGCAGCGGGTCCCTCCTGCCCCGCGGACATGAGCGCCGAAAATAAGAATTTAAAAGTATTTACCATCCGGCGCGGGCGGAGAAGATCAGCTGTTCCTCACGGCCGGATCTTCATTTTCGGCCGGCGGATTAATTCCTGACGCCAGCGGCACGTCGCCGACGTGCCGCGCACATGCGCCGGGCACATCCGCCGAGCCGAAGCAAGGAAGATGCGGCCGTGAGGAACAGCTGACCTTCCCCGCCCGCGCCGGATGGTAAATACTTTAAATTCCTATTTTAGGTCTCCCGCGGATCCGGACGGCTTCCATAGGCTTCAATAGAAACCCGCGGGAGCCGTCCCCGCGGGAGACCCGCACGAAAATGGAGCATGGTCCGGATTTTTCCATACTCCATTTTTTTTTAAATCCCTTTTATTGACGATCCGCGGGTATTTATCTACCCGCGGGTGGTCAATGCATCCCTCTGGGATGTGGATCCGCATGCGGGAGATCCGCTGCGGATCTTAAATCATATTTTGCCCGTGGACATGAGGCCTTACAGTCACGATTGGGCGGTACTATGGGTCAACCGCCACAACGGCAAGGGGGTGCGGCAGTGGAGCTGTGAGGCCCGGCGAGCCAAGCCAGGTGAGGCGTCACCCATAGCCACCTACGTTTTTGGTGGCAAACAGCGTGGTGGGCAATGCAGCGTTCGGGTTCCGGGTAAAAAATGGCGCCTTGGCGACATGTGCACAATGTAAGAGGCCTGTAATGATTTTCTCTGGTGTTTTGTATGTGCAAACTGTTTGGGTTAAATGGACGTCCCCGGGAGTGCGGTAGGGAAATTGCAGTGTGTAACGGAACTATGTTGTGCGGTGATTGTTTGAGTTTTGTCGGTTTTGAATTCTTCTCTAATTGGAGTAAAAGGCTGTGAAATGAGCGGTTAATTTGTTACAGAGCCCAGAGGGTTGGGTGTGGTAGGAAGCCTAGGCCACTAAGGTAAAAAGTAGAGCGCGCCGGGCAGTAATCCGCCTAGTCGCGATGGCAGTATGCCTTCAGCTGTCACTCTACCCCCCAGTGGGTACTCATTGCACCGACCTCGGAAGGACAGAAGGCTGAGTCGACCCTGAGCCGGCTACCTGACGTATGCGGGGTTTGAACCCGCACATCTCAGGTCGTGAAGCCAGAGCTTAGCACTGCGTACTGCTGCCCTAATGCTCTGCGCCACACGAGGCTCACAATGTAACTAGGTGCCCGTTTACATCTATAATCCTGGTCTGGTGTCTAGCTGGGAAACGAGATGCCATATAGACAGGCGTGGAGGCTCTGGTACCCTGCTGTACCGCCTCTAGCTTGGATACAAGATGTGCTACGGTGTGGTGGGGCCTGGATGCTGTAGTGCTAAGTTGGGCCACCTCTTGCTTGGATTCGGAATGTGATACGGGCGGGCATGGAATCCCTAGTGCCCTGCTGGGACACCTCCAGCTTTCGTATAAGATGAGATACGGGGGTGGGAGAAGGGGAAGGTAGCTGCAGCAGCCTGTTTCACCGCCTTTAGCTTGGATACGAGATGTGATCCCGGGGGGCATGGATGCTCTAGTGCTAAGCAGGGCCACCTTTTGCTTGGATGCAAGATGTCATACGGGCTGGCATGGACTCTCTAGTGCCCTGTTGCTCCAGCTTTCATAGAAGATGTGATACGGTTGGGCACGGAGGCTCCAGTTCACTGCTGTACCACCTCTGACAGGTGAGCCGTCATCAGCTCCCTTCCGACAATGCTTTCAGTTTTCAGGCCCCTGGGGTTCAGCTGCAGCGCCACCGGCCGCACTGTGTTCTAATGCCAATTTGGAGTCGTTACCCTGGGCCCGGGCCTATGGCTGCTTTTGAGATGCCCATAATGAATCGCCTTGCGGGTGGTGCTACACTAACCGTAAAGCTACAGTGTCAGTCAATCACAGCGCTTGCCTAGCGACGCACGCTAAGGAGCTGGTGAAATAAGCAGATAGGCAGGTGACAAAGCCACTGTTTTTCCAATGGCAATCTCCTAACGGTTAATTTCGGTTGGCTCTTTCGGGGTTTTCAGCACGCGGAGCTAATATTTCGGCACGAATTTTGCGTTCCGTTGTGATAAGTAAAATGCGCGCGTCTCCCTAAGGGCAAAGACTCTGCGGTTGGCGGCATAGAGATAGTGCTCAGGTTTAGGCCTCATGTCCACGGGGAAAATCAGATCCGCTGCAGATTCTACATGGAGAATCTGCAGCGGGTCCCTCCTGCCCCGCGGACATGAGCGCCGAAAATAAGAATTTAAAAGTATTTACCATCCGGCGCGGGCGGAGAAGATCAGCTGTTCCTCACGGCCGGATCTTCATTTTCGGCCGGCGGATTAATTCCTGACGCCAGCGGCACGTCGCCGACGTGCCGCGCACATGCGCCGGGCACATCCGCCGAGCCGAAGCAAGGAAGATGCGGCCGTGAGGAACAGCTGACCTTCCCCGCCCGCGCCGGATGGTAAATACTTTAAATTCCTATTTTAGGTCTCCCGCGGATCCGGACGGCTTCCATAGGCTTCAATAGAAACCCGCGGGAGCCGTCCCCGCGGGAGACCCGCACGAAAATGGAGCATGGTCCGGATTTTTCCATACTCCATTTTTTTTTAAATCCCTTTTATTGACGATCCGCGGGTATTTATCTACCCGCGGGTGGTCAATGCATCCCTCTGGGATGTGGATCCGCATGCGGGAGATCCGCTGCGGATCTTAAATCATATTTTGCCCGTGGACATGAGGCCTTACAGTCACGATTGGGCGGTACTATGGGTCAACCGCCACAACGGCAAGGGGGTGCGGCAGTGGAGCTGTGAGGCCCGGCGAGCCAAGCCAGGTGAGGCGTCACCCATAGCCACCTACGTTTTTGGTGGCAAACAGCGTGGTGGGCAATGCAGCGTTCGGGTTCCGGGTAAAAAATGGCGCCTTGGCGACATGTGCACAATGTAAGAGGCCTGTAATGATTTTCTCTGGTGTTTTGTATGTGCAAACTGTTTGGGTTAAATGGACGTCCCCGGGAGTGCGGTAGGGAAATTGCAGTGTGTAACGGAACTATGTTGTGCGGTGATTGTTTGAGTTTTGTCGGTTTTGAATTCTTCTCTAATTGGAGTAAAAGGCTGTGAAATGAGCGGTTAATTTGTTACAGAGCCCAGAGGGTTGGGTGTGGTAGGAAGCCTAGGCCACTAAGGTAAAAAGTAGAGCGCGCCGGGCAGTAATCCGCCTAGTCGCGATGGCAGTATGCCTTCAGCTGTCACTCTACCCCCCAGTGGGTACTCATTGCACCGACCTCGGAAGGACAGAAGGCTGAGTCGACCCTGAGCCGGCTACCTGACGTATGCGGGGTTTGAACCCGCACATCTCAGGTCGTGAAGCCAGAGCTTAGCACTGCGTACTGCTGCCCTAATGCTCTGCGCCACACGAGGCTCACAATGTAACTAGGTGCCCGTTTACATCTATAATCCTGGTCTGGTGTCTAGCTGGGAAACGAGATGCCATATAGACAGGCGTGGAGGCTCTGGTACCCTGCTGTACCGCCTCTAGCTTGGATACAAGATGTGCTACGGTGTGGTGGGGCCTGGATGCTGTAGTGCTAAGTTGGGCCACCTCTTGCTTGGATTCGGAATGTGATACGGGCGGGCATGGAATCCCTAGTGCCCTGCTGGGACACCTCCAGCTTTCGTATAAGATGAGATACGGGGGTGGGAGAAGGGGAAGGTAGCTGCAGCAGCCTGTTTCACCGCCTTTAGCTTGGATACGAGATGTGATCCCGGGGGGCATGGATGCTCTAGTGCTAAGCAGGGCCACCTTTTGCTTGGATGCAAGATGTCATACGGGCTGGCATGGACTCTCTAGTGCCCTGTTGCTCCAGCTTTCATAGAAGATGTGATACGGTTGGGCACGGAGGCTCCAGTTCACTGCTGTACCACCTCTGACAGGTGAGCCGTCATCAGCTCCCTTCCGACAATGCTTTCAGTTTTCAGGCCCCTGGGGTTCAGCTGCAGCGCCACCGGCCGCACTGTGTTCTAATGCCAATTTGGAGTCGTTACCCTGGGCCCGGGCCTATGGCTGCTTTTGAGATGCCCATAATGAATCGCCTTGTGGGTGGTGCTACACTAACCGTAAAGCTACAGTGTCAGTCAATCACAGCGCTTGCCTAGCGACGCACGCTAAGGAGCTGGTGGAATAAGCAGATAGGCAGGTGACAAAGCCACTGTTTTTCCAATGGCAATCTCCTAACGGTTAATTTCGGTTGGCTCTTTCGGGGTTTTCAGCACGCGGAGCTAATATTTCGGCACAAATTTTGCGTTCCGTTGTGATAAGTAAAATGCGCGCGTCTCCCTAAGGGCAAAGACTCTGCGGTTGGCGGCATAGAGATAGTGCTCAGGTTTACAGTCACGATTGGGCGGTACTATGGGTCAACCGCCGCAACGGCAAGGGGGTGCGGCAGTGGAGCTGTGAGGCCCGGCGAGCCAAGCCAGGTGAGGCGTCACCCATAGCCACCTACGTTTTTGGTGGCAAACAGCGTGGTGGACAATGCAGCGTTCGGGTTCCGGGTAAAAAATGGCGCCTTGGCGACATGTGCACAATGTAAGAGGCCTGTAATGATTTTCTCTGGTGTTTTGTATGTGCAAACTGTTTGGGTTAAATGGACGTCCCCGGGAGTGCGGTAGGGAAATTGCAGTGTGTAACGGAACTATGTTGTGCGGTGATTGTTTGAGTTTTGTCGGTTTTGAATTCTTCTCTAATTGGAGTAAAAGGCTGTGAAATGAGCGGTTAATTTGTTACAGAGCCCAGAGGGTTGGGTGTGGTAGGAAGCCTAGGCCACTAAGGTAAAAAGTAGAGCGCGCCGGGCAGTAATCCGCCTAGTCGTGATGGCAGTATGCCTTCAGCTGTCACTCTACCCCCCAGTGGGTACTCATTGCACCGACCTCGGAAGGACAGAAGGCTGAGTCGACCCTGAGCCGGCTACCTGACGTATGCGGGGTTTGAACCCGCACATCTCAGGTCGTGAAGCCAGAGCTTAGCACTGCGTACTGCTGCCCTAATGCTCTGCGCCACACGAGGCTCACAATGTAACTAGGTGCCCGTTTACATCTATAATCCTGGTCTGGTGTCTAGCTGGGAAACGAGATGCCATATAGACAGGTGTGGAGGCTCTGGTACCCTGCTGTACCGCCTCTAGCTTGGATACAAGATGTGCTACGGTGTGGTGGGGCCTGGATGCTGTAGTGCTAAGTTGGGCCACCTCTTGCTTGGATTCGGAATGTGATACGGGCGGGCATGGAATCCCTAGTGCCCTGCTGGGACACCTCCAGCTTTCGTATAAGATGAGATACGGGGGTGGGAGAAGGGGAAGGTAGCTGCAGCAGCCTGTTTCACCGCCTTTAGCTTGGATACGAGATGTGATCCCGGGGGGCATGGATGCTCTAGTGCTAAGCAGGGCCACCTTTTGCTTGGATGCAAGATGTCATACGGGCTGGCATGGACTCTCTAGTGCCCTGTTGCTCCAGCTTTCATAGAAGATGTGATACGGTTGGGCACGGAGGCTCCAGTTCACTGCTGTACCACCTCTGACAGGTG
The DNA here is from genome assembly GCF_035609145.1 of Eleutherodactylus coqui. NCBI lineage: Eukaryota > Metazoa > Chordata > Amphibia > Anura > Eleutherodactylidae > Eleutherodactylus > Eleutherodactylus coqui. The sequence goes on along the minus strand of NC_089837.1, from coordinate 224,422,254 downwards.
AGCCGTCATCAGCTGCCTTCCGACAATGCTTTCAGTTTTCAGGCCCCTGGGGTTCAGCTGCAGCGCCACCGGCCGCACTGTGTTCTAATGCCAATTTGGAGTCGTTACCCTGGGCCCGGGCCTATGGCTGCTTTTGAGATGCCCATAATGAATCGCCTTGTGGGTGGTGCTACACTAACCGTAAAGCTACAGTGTCAGTCAATCACAGCGCTTGCCTAGCGACGCACGCTAAGGAGCTGGTGAAATAAGCAGATAGGCAGGTGACAAAGCCACTGTTTTTCCAATGGCAATCTCCTAACGGTTCATTTCGGTTGGCTCTTTCGGGGTTTTCAGCACGCGGAGCTAATATTTCGGCACGAATTTTGCGTTCCGTTGTGATAAGTAAAATGCGCGCGTCTCCCTAAGGGCAAAGACTCTGCGGTTGGCGGCATAGAGATAGTGCTCAGGTTTACAGTCACGATTGGGCGGTACTATGGGTCAACCGCCACAACGGCAAGGGGGTGCGGCAGTGGAGCTGTGAGGCCCGGCGAGCCAAGCCAGGTGAGGCGTCACCCATAGCCACCTACGTTTTTGGTGGCAAACAGCGTGGTGGGCAATGCAGCGTTCGGGTTCCGGGTAAAAAATGGCGCCTTGGCGACATGTGCACAATGTAAGAGGCCTGTAATGATTTTCTCTGGTCTTTTGTATGTGCAAACTGTTTGGGTTAAATGGACGTCCCCGGGAGTGCGGTAGGGAAATTGCAGTGTGTAACGGAACTATGTTGTGCGGTGATTGTTTGAGTTTTGTCGGTTTTGAATTCTTCTCTAATTGGAGTAAAAGGCTGTGAAATGAGCGGTTAATTTGTTACAGAGCCCAGAGGGTTGGGTGTGGTAGGAAGCCTAGGCCACTAAGGTAAAAAGTAGAGCGCGCCGGGCAGTAATCTGCCTAGTTGCGATGGCAGTATGCCTTCAGCTGTCACTCTACCCCCCCGTGGGTACTCATTGCACCGACCTCGGAAGGACAGAAGGCTGAGTCGACCCTGAGCCGGCTACCTGACGTATGCGGGGTTTGAACCCGCACATCTCAGGTCGTGAAGCCAGAGCTTAGCACTGCGTACTGCTGCCCTAATGCTCTGCACCACACGAGGCTCACAATGTAACTAGGTGCCCGTTTACATCTATAATCCTGGTCCGGTGTCTAGCTGGGAAACGAGATGCCATATAGACAGGCGTGGAGGCTCTGGTACCCTGCTGTACCGCCTCTAGCTTGGATACAAGATGTGCTACGGTGTGGTGGGGCCTGGATGCTGTAGTGCTAAGTTGGGCCACCTCTTGCTTGGATTCGGAATGTGATACGGGCGGGCATGGAATCCCTAGTGCCCTGCTGGGACACCTCCAGCTTTCTTATAAGATGAGATACGGGGGTGGGAGAAGGGGAAGGTAGCTGCAGCAGCCTGTTTCACCGCCTTTAGCTTGGATACGAGATGTGATCCCGGGGGGCATGGATGCTCTAGTGCTAAGCAGGGCCACCTTTTGCTTGGATGCAAGATGTCATACGGGCTGGCATGGACTCTCTAGTGCCCTGTTGCTCCAGCTTTCATAGAAGATGTGATACGGTTGGGCACGGAGGCTCCAGTTCACTGCTGTACCACCTCTGACAGGTGAGCCGTCATCAGCTCCCTTCCGACAATGCTTTCAGTTTTCAGGCCCCTGGGGTTCAGCTGCAGCGCCACCGGCCGCACTGTGTTCTAATGCCAATTTGGAGTCGTTACCCTGGGCCCGGGCCTATGGCTGCTTTGAGATGCCCATAATGAATCGCCTTGCGGGTGGTGCTACACTAACCGTAAAGCTACAGTGTCAGTCAATCACAGCGCTTGCCTAGCGACGCACGCTAAGGAGCTGGTGAAATAAGCAGATAGGCAGGTGACAAAGCCACTGTTTTTCCAATGGCAATCTCCTAACGGTTAATTTCGGTTGGCTCTTTCGGGGTTTTCAGCACGCGGAGCTAATATTTCGGCACGAATTTTGCGTTCCGTTGTGATAAGTAAAATGCGCGCATCTCCCTAAGGGCAAAGACTCTGCGGTTGGCGGCATAGAGATAGTGCTCAGGTTTACAGTCACGATTGGGCGGTACTATGGGTCAACCGCCACAACGGCAAGGGGGTGCGGCAGTGGAGCTGTGAGGCCCGGCGAGCCAAGCCAGGTGAGGCGTCACCCATAGCCACCTACGTTTTTGGTGGCAAACAGCGTGGTGGGCAATGCAGCGTTCGGGTTCCGGGTAAAAAATGGCGCCTTGGCGACATGTGCACAATGTAAGAGGCCTGTAATGATTTTCTCTGGTGTTTTGTATGTGCAAACTGTTTGGGTTAAATGGACGTCCCCGGGAGTGCGGTAGGGAAATTGCAGTGTGTAACGGAACTATGTTGTGCGGTGATTGTTTGAGTTTTGTCGGTTTTGAATTCTACTCTAATTGCAGTAAAAGGCTGTGAAATGAGCGGTTAATTTGTTACAGAGCCCAGAGGGTTGGGTGTGGTAGGAAGCCTAGGCCACTAAGGTAAAAAGTAGAGCGCGCCGGGCAGTAATCCGTCTAGTCGCGATGGCAGTATGCCTTCAGCTGTCACTCTACCCCCCAGTGGGTACTCATTGCACCGACCTCAGAAGGACAGAAGGCTGAGTCGACCCTGAGCCGGCTACCTGACGTATGCGGGGTTTGAACCTGCACATCTCAGGTCGTGAAGCCAGAGCTTAGCACTGCGTACTGCTGCCCTAATGCTCTGCGCCACACGAGGCTCACAATGTAACTAGGTGCCCGTTTACATCTATAATCCTGGTCCGGTGTCTAGCTGGGAAACGAGATGCCATATAGACAGGCGTGGAGGCTCTGGTACCCTGCTGTACCGCCTCTAGCTTGGATACAAGATGTGCTACGGTGTTAAGAAAATTGTAGATCAATGTATCAGTTAATTATTCTATATTGCATTGTAGAGCATGATACTGGTATGAGTAGTGAAAGAGTTAAATATATCCCTTCTTTGGGCCTCCATGTCTTCTCAGGAAAGATGATAGTCTACTAGACCCCCCATGTATGCATATCTATAGACAGGAAGCTACACACCACAGGGGATAGGTCTGGAAAGTATTACATGCATTCCTTTCTCCTGAATTCATAGTGGTCTCATTGTATGTAATAGATACACCCTAGAAGGTGTAACCTATGTTAAGCATTTTTTATCTTAACCTATCATATATTCTATCCATTTTTGGAGGTATAATCTTTACTGTGATGTCATTTAGGATATAAATACTTTGTCCACCTCAGAATAAAGTAGAAATTATTTGATACCACATAAGTGGTTTGATTTGAATTTCTCCTGAGCTCAGATTACTACACGGAATCTGATAGTCTTCTTCTTGAAAACAAATTCTCTCTACATTTTTGGTCCTTCGAGCCGGAATCACTCACTGCAGAGGGACAGGACACTGACTGAACAGGTGGGTCTGAAGTACTCTCCGATCACTAAAAGACCTCCGTCTTGATTAGACGTCATTAGAGGCCAGTCGGGCATCCTGTCCGAAACAGTGACGTTTTTCCGAATTAGCCTGAGAATTTAGAGGCCTTCCAGATAACGTGTAGTAAGTATACCGGTTGTATACCTTTTTTCTTCATCTTTCTGTCTTCTCTGTATTCTTCATTGCTTAGACGATTTTAAAATGTGTATAGTAACTGAGAAGGAAGTATAGACGAATTGGTTGCCAAGGGGGCAATAGCAGTAGTCTATGTGAGACCATAGCCATTGTGAGAAGGCTACAGGAAAGAATTAATCCGTGCACGTTAAACAAGGGGTTAAATGACGTCTAACGACACATGGGTGTCGCCAAGAGTACAACATTGTGATAAGCTTTGTGTTGAGGGAACTTTACTCATTATTTTCTTACTACTTCTTTTTTCCTTGATATTGTGTTATAGAATAACTAAGAATATACAAAGAGGGCGGCCGCCTACTAACATATTGTAATATTTGTATTGCTGTCTTATATTGAATGTGTGAGTGATTGAGATGAGTGGATCCGATACGTGGGCATTGACCTCTAGGACACATTAAGGACCAACCTCGCTGTGCAGGTTGTTTTCGGACAAGTCCCTTATTGTGTTCGATGTTCACAGGCCCTACTCGGTGATACTGAAAGGGGGTCTTCGTGTATAAAGCGAAGCAGCGATTCTGGTAAGGGACCTTTGCGTTTTCACTATATATTTTAGTGGCCAGAGGCTTGTTTTATGTTGTTTGTCTTGTAAATCGGCGCCAAGAACATAATTACTAACAATGGGAAATACAAATTGTAAGGCATTTTCCTGTGCATGTCTCTGTTGTTGTTGTCAACAACGGGAGGTCCTTGAAGGGGATAAGAAGTACATGCACAAGTTAGATCCTGACTATGTCAAATATTGTGACAAGTGGGAAAAGAAATATGGATTTAGAAATAAATTGAAAGTTAATAGTTGTAAAGAATTATGTGATAAAATACGGACAAAATCAACTAAAGATCAGCAGAAATACGGATTATCCGCTGCTGAAGCCTGGTTAAAAGAAGCCCAAACCCGCCATACTCAGATAAAAAATAGACCCAATGCAGCAAAGACTGAAATGATGCCTCTAGTAGATAAAGAAGATGATCATTTAGTCTGCCCTGTACAAACTGTGCCACCTATCCCTGTAGCTGCATATGAGGGTTTGGATGGTGTCCAACCACCCCCATACGGGCAAAATTCCACACCTAATGCTCCTTTGTTGCCAAATCATCATATAGATTCCTTGTTAGATGATAGTAATTTCAAGACTCCTGTGACCCAGGGCCCCCGCAGGAGTGAGAGACAAATGATTCAACCAGTAGCGCAACAGAGTAAGGATGTCTTTCCTATGATTGATGTCCCGAACCCCCGGGGTGGGCTAGATGATGGCCAGGGGGGTCAACATCCTGCTACCATGGAAGTATACAGACCATGGACAGAGAAGGATGTTGTAAAAGCCACAGAGCATATTAAGCATCCAAAAATAGACCCTCGACAGTTTGATGAACAATTTAGAGGGTTAATGAGAAGTTATAAATTGAATGGGGAAGAAATAGAGAGAGCAGCTAGAAGAATTCTAGGGCCAGATTGGAGTTCTGTAGAAGGCAATTGGAATGGGAGGGGAGGAGATGGTAGACCTCTTCCACATGATAATCAGGATTTAATAGAGAGAACAAACAATTTAATTCAAAGATGTAGGAATAGGTGGGCTAGAAGGACGAATTGGGTGGAAATAAATAGATGTACTCAGAGAGATGATGAGGATGTAGATCAGTATTATCATAGATTGAAGGAAGTATTTAACATCTATAGTGGACTAGAGGCACCAGAGGGAAATCAGGAAGAGAGAGATGATCCGAATGCTGCATATAATCAACAGTTAAAGAATGCGTTTGTAAGTGGACTTAAGAAAGAAATAGGAGGTTATATAACAAAGCATATGGTTACCCTTAGAACAGGATCATTGCTGGATGTTTTGGAGTATGCAAAACATGCGGAAAAATTTTACAAAGAGAAGGGAAAGAAGGGTGAGAGAGTGAGGGTTTTTATACAGGGGGAAGAATGTGATGCGATGGTTCAGGAAAGTCAGAGAGGTCATTGGACAGCGAGAGGACGTGGAAGTAGAGGTAGAGGGAGAAGCAGAGGTCGAGTGCCGTTCAGGGACTCAATAGTGTGTTGGAATTGTGGGAAATCTGGTCATATTGCCCGAGGATGTCCAGAGAACGAATACTCTCGGACACCTTGGGAAAAATGACTAGAAGAGGTGGATGTACAACACTTGGAGGATCTCTTGGCAATTTCTACTCTGCCTGAGATAGATCTCCAGGTGAATGGGCGGATGATTACTTTCCTGGTGGACTCAGGAGCCACTAGGACATTAATACATCCCAATGATGTACCTGATGTAAAATGCAGTAACAGTCATATCATGGTAAGAGGGGTTAATGGCCGGACCCACAGGGAATCCCTCTCTGAACCCGTTATCATAACGGACCCAGAGACAAATAAGTCTGTAAAATGTCAGATTATAGTGTCTCGAATATGTCCAGTAAATTTATTGGGACGTGACATGATGATGAAATTAGGTATTTCTATTATCCCCAAGGGAAATAAATTTGAAGTTAGAACAGCCCCTGGAGAACTGCAGACATACTACACACTGAAGATAGCAGTGGAGCAATGTAGGTGGGAAGTAAACAACATAATGAAGGAGGCAGAGAAACAAGTAAATACAGCACTGCAATGCCATCCTGGTGAAAAAACTTTTTCCGCCAGGGTGGAGTTTCAGCCAGAACTAAATCTTCATTGTACTATGTGGTACCGGTTCTATCAAGGGCCGGATATCTCGTATGAAAAGGAATTGTTTAGAGAGAGTCCCACATCCATCACAGTGGAACAGATATTTTGGGATACAGAGGGATTTTCCGCAGCCTCATGTATCCTTAGTGAACACATGCAGTCACTATACAAAGGACTAAGCCCACATATATCCCTCTCAAAACCACCAAATGCAGAATGGAAAGAACTAGGCCAATTTGTACGTGCTTGTAAACAAAGTAAGGATTGGATCCGGAGGCCAGATGGCATCTGGGAAAATCCTAGGTTAAAATCATTTGCAAAAATAGTCCAAACTACCTTGGTAGCACATCCTGAAGCCTTGATTCCAGAAGGATCATTATTACCCTGACACATAAATCTTACAGTACAGGAGACGGACCTTGAACAGTTGCCTGATAGTCTGTGGTCAAAAGGGCCAGCTGATGTGGGATTGATAAAGGGAGTAGAACCAGTCACTATTACTCCTAGATCTACCTTCCGTCCACATCAGAGACAGTACCCCCTTAAACCAGAAGCTGAACTTGGCATAGAGCCTATAATCAAAGATCTGTTACAGGCAGGAGTCATTGTGCCATGTCCAGACAGTCCCTGTAACACACCTCTGTTTCCGGTTAAAAAGGCTCCTCCATCCATGGGATGGCGGATGGTGCAGGATTTACAACAAGTAAATAAGGCCGTAATTCCAAGAGCCCCCACAGTACCAGATCCACATACCTTACTTAATGACCTCAGACCAGAATCTACTCATTTTACTGTCGTGGACATAAGTAATGCTTTTTTTAGCATACCTGTACACCCTGATCACCAATTTTGGTTTGCTTTCACTTATAGGGGAAGTAGATATACCTTCACCAGGGTGCCACAGGGGTATTGTGAGTCTCCTACAATTTTCTCCCAGGCTATGTCAGCAAACTTAGCCCAGTTCCAACCTCCTAAAGGTAGTCAGCTATTACTGTATGTTGATGACATACTGCTGGCAGCAGACAGTGAGGAGAATTGTAGGGAGGACACAATTGCACTCTTGAGGTTTCTCTATGAGCAAGGCCACAAAGTAAATAAGAAGAAACTCCAATATTGTCAACAAACAGTTAAATATTTGGGGTATAATCTGTCCCATGAAGGTAGGCATTTAGATGACATCAGGAAAAAAGCAATCCTGGAGGTCCCAAAACCACAAACAAAAAAACAAATGATGTCTTTTTTGGGAATGACAAACTTCTGCAGAGCCTGGATCCCAAATTATGCATCTCTGACAGCGCCTCTTAGTAGACTCATCTATGATGAACCTCTGGCTGCAGCTGATAAAATCCAGTGGGATGGATCCTCTGAAGAAGCCTTTGTTACATTAAAACAGACTCTGGTGGGCACATCTGTCTTGGGCCTCCCAAATTACAGCAAGCCCTTTGTGCAAACTGTTGACTCAAGAGAAGGATATATGACCTCTGTGTTAACTCAGGAACACGGTGGAAAACAGAGACCGTTAGCATATTACTCTTGCAGATTAGATCCAGTGGCCCGTGCGCTCCCCCCCTGTGTACAAGCGGTAGTAGCAGCAGCTGAAGCAATCAAATCTTCTGCCACTATAGTGCTGTTCCACCCACTTACACTGAAAGTACCACACGCTGTTGCAGTTATTCTCCTACAAAACAAGATCTCATATCTTAGTCCTTCCAGACATCTCTCCTGCATGACACTACTGCTCTCACAGCCACATCTGACAATTGAGAGATGCACAACACTCAATCCATCTACCTTACTGCCTATTTCTTCAGACGGTACTCCACACAACTGTCTGGGGAAAATAGCGCAAAATGTTTTACCCAGACCAGATCTACAAGATATACCTCTTATGGATGCGGAATACACTCTCTTTGTAGATGGGTCATCTAGGAAAAACCCTGATGGCACTAACGCCACCGGATATGCCGTGGTTACACTGGAACAGACTGTAATAGTTGGGTCCTTGCCAAAGCACTACTCTGCACAAGCAGCAGAACTAGTAGCTCTGACTAAGGCCTGTCAGTGGGCACAGGGTAAGAAGGTCACTATTTACACTGATAGCCAATATGCCTTTTCTACAGTACATGTGTTTGCACAACAATGGAAAAACAGGGGGATGGTCACCTCCACAGGGAAAGACATAAACCATAAAGATTTGATTTTACAATTACTTGATGCTATACAACTACCCGCACAACTAGCAATTTGTAAATGTCAAGCACATACGTCCAATCAAGATCCCATTTCTATAGGGAACAGAAGAGCAGATGAGGCTGCAAAGGAAGCTTCACAGACACAACAAATGTATATGCCAGAAACTGTAACCCTAGACATGCAAATACTCAAAGATATGCAAACACATGCCCCACAAAATGAGATACAATACTGGATAAACAAAGGAGCCATACAGAAGGATGGATTATATATTTCCACAGACGATAAACCCATCCTACCTAAGTCACTATTCAGATATGCAGCAGTATTGAGCCATGGTCTCTGCCATGTCTCAACAGGAGGGATGGTTGCACTGATATCTAAAGTATTCACAGCGTATGGCTTCACAAATTACTCAAAAAAATTTTGTTTGTCCTGTCTTGTCTGTGCAAAACACAATGCACAAGGGAATATAAGACCAAAAAGGGGGCATTTTCCGACACCTCAGTATCCCTTCCAGCACATTTGTATGGATTATATTGAATTAAACAAATGTGAAGGTAAGAAATACTGTCTAGTTATCATAGATGCTTTAACTAAGTGGATAGAAGTGTTTCCCACGGGTCAGTCAGATGCAGCCACAGTGGCTAAAGCATTACTAAGGGAAATAATACCTAGGTTTGGAGTACCAGAGAGGATCTATAGTGACAATGGAGCCCATTTTGTGAACGAAGTCATCTCCAAGCTAGGAGAGGTATTAAATATAGAGTTGAAACATCACTGTGCCTATCATACTCAATCAGCAGGATTGGTAGAAAGACATAATGGTATACTTAAAAACAAACTTAAGAAAGCTATGGAGCAAACGGGAAGAAATTGGATATATTGCTTACCTCTAGCAGTACTTAGTATGCATATTACACCCACTAAGGAAGGTTTAAGTCCATTTGAAATAATGTATGGTAAACCATTTAAAATACCTCAACTTAATATAGTAAGGGGGGATGAAGAAGCAGATAGGACTCTTGCAGAATACATGGCTAAATTATTGCAATCTAAAGAAATAATTATTTCCAATTCTGTTCCAGAAGAACCAGTACAATGGGACGAGAAAATAATACCAGGTGATTGGGTCCTAATCAAAGTTATAAAGAAAAAGAGCTGGAAGACCCCAAAGTGGGAAGGACCTTACAAAGTACTCCTCACCACCCCCACAGCAATAAAGATTGCTGAACGGCAAACCTGGATTCACCAATCTCACTGTAAAAAGGTAACACAGGCAGGGCAGGGACAGTGTGCTGAGGAGGTTCTGGTTTAAAAGTCCACTACAAAGGGGGGGGGGCCATATTAGGTGGTCCTCGTCTCAAACCGGTGAAAAAATCCACACCCCTTTCCCCAAAGGCCTCCTCGGTAAAGACAAAATGGCAGGAATAGCATTTCTTTTTGGTGTATTGGTGAGTTTGGGGAATGCTATTGATGACACCCCTGAAATTGTCAGAGGTCATCATCATATTTACCCTGATCCTACACAATGGGAGGATACTGGTAGAGCTCTGAATTTAACGTTTATAGAAGGAGTGACAAGCACCATACTGGTAGACATGTGTCAGTTGATGAGCTGTGGGGATCACACTGCAGCAAAGAAACTTACCTGGGCAGACAAATATATTTGTTTTCTTGATATTGGAACTGAATGTACAGGTTGGTCTCAAGCCTTGTGGACCACAGCAGCCCAGGATTGGGGTTATACAATGTCAAGGACAGATGCACAAAGCTTGAAGAAAAGATTATCTGTAATAAAGGCAGTAAACTCCCCATGCACACATAGCAAAGATTGTAATCAATTGTTAATCACACTGCAAAACCCTATCTCAAAAGACCAAAGGTTGTTTGCTATAGGTGCATGGGTATCTGGAATTAATCCAATAGGACATTTCTTTATACAAGTAATTCAAAATAAAACAAAATATATGGAAGTAACTAAAACACAGAGTGACACAATGGTTGAAGATTTCGGTGACACTATAAGGGCGAGCACCCACTGGCGTTTTTTTACCTGCGTTTTGCGTTTTGCGTTTTTCCTGCACAGGCATAGAGATAACATGTGTTCCTGTCCACTGGCGTTTTTTTTGCGTTGCGTTTGCGTTTTTAACATAGGAGCTGTCAGTTGCATATGTGTCCTTATTTTTCTCCATGGAAATTAATGGAAAAGCCGCGAAAACGCCGCGAAAAACGCCGCGGAAAACGGGCGGAAAAAACGCGGGGAACGCGGCGAAAACGCTGCGTTTTTTTCCCGCGGAAAACGCAAACGCCAGTGGGTGCTCGCCCTAAGGTTTACAAATCTCACAATGGAAGACCAGTTAGCTTTAGAAGTGGGATATGAGGAAAAGAATAAATGGTTGGAATGGTTAAGATACACTGCACATAGTTTGAGAAAAGAAAATTGTATCATTTGTGCCACAGCCAGACCACACTTGGGCACAATACCTTTTCCACTCAGTAATGCTACTGATCCTGAGGGGTTAAAATGTATGATTAAGCTTTTCAATTCTACCTACACCCCACAGATAAGTGATCCATGTTATACATTGAGTTTGCTGTTTCCACCTGTGAGCGGGGACCAAATACCACCTGCCGTTGTCTCTTATCCTGGGAATTATACTTGCTTCACATTACCTGGTAATGGGACCGAGGCAGACTACGGGAGACTGCCTAAGGGATACTGTGCGGAGAGGATAACTGTAGAGGGCACGCTATTTTCTGGGATATGGCCTGAGCTACAGAGAGCACGTGCAGACGTGTGGTGGTTGTGTGGGGACAGGCGTTTAAAACAGGTGCCAGGTACAGACCTCAACGGGGATTGTGCTTTGGTACAACTGATAATGCCTGTGTACCTCATGACCTCCGAGGGCAACAGCAAGGGCCGTGTCCGGAGAACTAGGGACACCTCTCCCAAAGGTTCCTTTGACGCCAATGTTTACATTGACACCATCGGGGTCCCAAGGGGGATACCGGACGAGTATAAGGCAAGGAATCAGGTAGCTGCGGGGTTTGAGTCTCTTCTTGCATGGTGGGTAACAGTGAATAAAAATGTAGACTGGATTAATTATATATATTATAACCAACAGAGATTTGTTAATTATACAAGAGATGCAATCAAGGGCCTAGCGGAACAACTAGGACCTACCTCACTCATTGCATGGCAAAATAGAATGGCTCTTGATATGTTACTAGCAGAAAAAGGAGGAGTTTGTAAAATGATTGGAGGATATTGTTGTACTTTCATTCCTAATAACACAGCACCTGATGGTAGTGTTACTCGAGCACTGGAAGGGTTAAATGCATTATCAAATGAACTAGCCGAGAACTCTGGTATAAACCATCCATTCACAGACTGGTTGGAAAACTTGTTCGGACACTGGTCACAAGTCATATACTCCACATTAGTCTCTATGTCAGTATTTGCCTCCATTCTAATACTCTGTGGTTGTTGTTGTATTCCATGTATCCGAGGACTGTTACAAAACCTTATTAACACTTCCATCACCAAAACTATGTTCCAAAATATACAAGATGACGAAGAACAGGATGATTTACTGGGTCAGGTGACCACCTTTTATGACAAGTGATGGTTAAAAGTTCTATGAAGAAAGCACCATTTTTCTTTGATGATTTTGAAGTGTGACATTTTGATTCCAGTGCGTTCTGATTGTACCGGAGGATTGCTCTAAATCACTGATGGACATTTCGATACGTAAGATTTTATATCATGATGGACAATCATTTATATATGAAGAAAGGAGCATCAATCTCATAATAAATAAAGGCCAAGCTTCTCTTGGAGGCGGGCCTAATTGTGGGTACAATTGGTGGAATGACTTTATATATATATATATCAATGTAATACTTTTATATGAAATAATTATATACTTAGTCTTGAAGTGTGAACCCAGGCGTCCTGGTAATAAAGCTTCGGGCCGTAGCCAGGGGGTCTGTGGTAGAGTCATTTTATATGTGTATTTACTATTATACTGTGTTGATGTATTGATCTAAAGTGGGGAATGTTAAGAAAATTGTAGATCAATGTATCAGTTAATTATTCTATATTGCATTGTAGAGCATGATACTGGTATGAGTAGTGAAAGAGTTAAATATATCCCTTCTTTGGGCCTCCATGTCTTCTCAGGAAAGATGATAGTCTACTAGACCCCCCATGTATGCATATCTATAGACAGGAAGCTACACACCACAGGGGATAGGTCTGGAAAGTATTACATGCATTCCTTTCTCCTGAATTCATAGTGGTCTCATTGTATGTAATAGATACACCCTAGAAGGTGTAACCTATGTTAAGCATTTTTTATCTTAACCTATCATATATTCTATCCATTTTTGGAGGTATAATCTTTACTGTGATGTCATTTAGGATATAAATACTTTGTCCACCTCAGAATAAAGTAGAAATTATTTGATACCACATAAGTGGTTTGATTTGAATTTCTCCTGAGCTCAGATTACTACACGGAATCTGATAGTCTTCTTCTTGAAAACAAATTCTCTCTACATACGGTGTGGTGGGGCCTGGATGCTGTAGTGCTAAGTTGGGCCACCTCTTGCTTGGATTCGGAATGTGATACGGGCGGGCATGGAATCCCTAGTGCCCTGCTGGGACACCTCCAGCTTTCGTATAAGATGAGATACGGGGGTGGGAGAAGGGGAAGGTAGCTGCAGCAGCCTGTTTCACCGCCTTTAGCTTGGATACGAGATGTGATCCCGGGGGGCATGGATGCTCTAGTGCTAAGCAGGGCCACCTTTTGCTTGGATGCAAGATGTCATACGGGCTGGCATGGACTCTCTAGTGCCCTGTTGCTCCAGCTTTCATAGAAGATGTGATACGGTTGGGCACGGAGGCTCCAGTTCACTGCTGTACCACCTCTGACAGGTGAGCCGTCATCAGCTCCCTTCCGACAATGCTTTCAGTTTTCAGGCCCCTGGGGTTCAGCTGCAGCGCCACCGGCCGCACTGTGTTCTAATGCCAATTTGGAGTCGTTACCCTGGGCCCGGGCCTATGGTTGCTTTTGAGATGCCCATAATGAATCGCCTTGCGGGTGGTGCTACACTAACCGTAAAGCTACAGTGTCAGTCAATCACAGCGCTTGCCTAGCGACGCACGCTAAGGAGCTGGTGGAATAAGCAGATAGGCAGGTGACAAAGCCACTGTTTTTCCAATGGCAATCTCCTAACGGTTCATTTCGGTTGGCTCTTTCGGGGTTTTCAGCACGCGGAGCTAATATTTCGGCACGAATTTTGTGTTCCGTTGTGATAAGTAAAATGCGCGCGTCTCCCTAAGGGCAAAGACTCTGCGGTTGGCAGCATAGAGATAGCGCTCAGGTTTACAGTCACGATTGGGCGGTACTATGGGTCAACCGCCACAACGGCAAGCGGGTGCGGCAGTGGAGCTGTGAGGCCCGGCGAGCCAAGCCAGGTGAGGCGTCACCCATAGCCACCTACGTTTTTGGTGGCTAACAGCGTGGTGGGCAATGCAGCGTTCGGGTTCCGGGTAAAAATGGCGCCTTGGCGACATGTGCAGAATGTAAGAGGCCTGTAATGATTTTCTCTGGTCTTCTGTATGTGCAAACTGTTTGGGTTAAATGGACGTCCACGGGAGTGCGGTAGGGAAATTGCAGTGTGTAACGGAACTATGTTGTGCGGTGATGGTTTGAGTTTTGTCGGTTTCGAATTCTTCCCTAATTAGAGTAAAAGGCTGTGAAATGAGCGGTTAATTTATTACAGAGCCCAGAGGGTTGGGTGTGGTAGGAAGCCTAGGCCACTAAGGTAAAAGTAAAGCGCACCAGACAGTAATCCACCTAGTTGTTGTGATGGTGGTATGCCTTCAGCTGTCACTCTACCCCCCAGTGGGTACTGGGTACTCATTGCACCAACCTCGGAAGGACAGAAGGCTGAGTCGACCCTAAGCCGGTTACCTGACGTACACGGGGTTTGAACCCGCACATCTGAGGTCGTGAAGCGAGAGCTTAGCACTGCATACTGCTGCCCTAATGCTCTGTGCCACACGGGGCTCACAATGTAACTAGGTGCCCGTTTACATCTATAATCCTGGTGCAGTGTCTAGCTTGGAAACGACATGCCATATAGACAGGCGTGGAGGCTCTGGTATCCTGCTGTACCGCCTCTAGTTTGGATACAAGATGTGCTACGGTGTGGTGGAGCCTGGATGCTGTAGTGCTAAGTTGGGCCACCTCTTGCTTGGATTCAGAATGTGATACGGGCGGGCATGGAATCCCTAGTGCCCTGCTGGGACACCTCCAGCTTTCGTATAAGATGTGATACGGGGGTGGGAGAAGGGGAAGGTAGCTGCAGCAGCCTGTTTCACCGCCTTTAGCTTGGATACGAGATGTCATCCCGGGGGGCATGGATGCTCTAGTGCTAAGCAGGGCCACCTTTTGCTTGGATGTAAGCAAATGGGTCAACCACCACAACGGCAAGCGGGTGCAGCAGTGGAGCTGTGAGGCCCGGCGAGCCAAGCCAGGTGAGGGTCGCCGTCACCCATAGCCACCTACGTTTTTGGTGGCTAACAGTGTGGTGGGCAATGCAGCGTTCGGGTTCCGGGTAAAAATGGCGCCTTGGCGACATGTGCAGAATGTAAGAGGCCTGTAATGATTTTCTCTGGTCTTCTGTATGTGCAAACTGTTTGGGTTAAATGGACGTCCACGGGAGTGCGGTAGGGAAATTGCAGTGTGTAACGGAACTATGTTGTGCGGTGATGGTTTGAGTTTTGTCGGTTTCGAATTCTTCCCTAATTAGAGTAAAAGGCTGTGAAATGAGCGGTTAATTTATTACAGAGCCCAGAGGGTTGGGTGTGGTAGGAAGCCTAGGCCACTAAGGTAAAAGTAAAGCGCGCCAGACAGTAATCCACCTAGTTGTTGTGATGGTGGTATGCCTTCAGCTGTCACTCTACCCCCCAGTGGGTACTGGGTACTCATTGCACCAACCTCGGAAGGACAGAAGGCTGAGTCGACCCTGAGCCGGTTACCTGACGTACACGGGGTTTGAACCCGCACATCTGAGGTCGTGAAGCGAGAGCTTAGCACTGCGTACTGCTGCCCTAATGCTCTGTGCCACACGAGGCTCACAATGTAACTAGGTGCCCGTTTACATCTATAATCCTGGTGCAGTGTCTAGCTTGGAAACGACATGCCATATAGACAGGCGTGGAGGCTCTGGTATCCTGCTGTACCGCCTCTAGCTTGGATACAAGATGTGCTACGGTGTGGTGGAGCCTGGATGCTGTAGTGCTAAGTTGGGCCACCTCTTGCTTGGATTCAGAATGTGATACGGGCGGGCATGGAATCCCTAGTGCCCTGCTGGGACACCTCCAGCTTTCGTATAAGATGTGATACGGGGGTGGGAGAAGGGGAAGGTAGCTGCAGCAGCCTGTTTCACCGCCTTTAGCTTGGATACGAGATGTCATCCCGGGGGGCATGGATGCTCTAGTGCTAAGCAGGGCCACCTTTTGCTTGGATGTAAGCAAATGGGTCAACCGCCACAACGGCAAGCGGGTGCGGCAGTGGAGCTGTGAGGCCCGGCGAGCCAAGCCAGGTGAGGGTCGCCGTCACCCATAGCCACCTACGTTTTTGGTGGCTAACAGTGTGGTGGGCAATGCAGCGTTCGGGTTCCGGGTAAAAATGGCGCCTTGGCGACATGTGCAGAATGTAAGAGGCCTGTAATGATTTTCTCTGGTCTTCTGTATGTGCAAACTGTTTGGGTTAAATGGACGTCCACGGGAGTGCGGTAGGGAAATTGCAGTGTGTAACGGAACTATGTTGTGCGGTGATGGTTTGAGTTTTGTCGGTTTCGAATTCTTCTCTAATTAGAGTAAAAGGCTGTGAAATGAGCGGTTAATTTATTACAGAGCCCAGATGGTTGGGTGTGGTAGGAAGCCTAGGCCACTAAGGTAAAAGTAAAGCGCGCCAGACAGTAATCCACCTAGTTGTTGTGATGGTGGTATGCCTTCAGCTGTCACTCTACCCCCCAGTGGGTACTGGGTACTCATTGCACCGACCTTGGAAGGACAGAAGGCTGAGTCGACCCTGAGCCGGTTACCTGACGTACACGGGGTTTGAACCCGCACATCTCAGGTCGTGAAGCGAGAGCTTAGCACTGCGTACTGCTGCCCTAATGCTCTGTGCCACACGAGGCTCACAATGTAACTAGGTGCCCGTTTACATCTATAATCCTGGTGCAGTGTCTAGCTTGGAAACGACATGCCATATAGACAGGCGTGGAGGCTCTGGTATCCTGCTGTACCGCCTCTAGCTTGGATACAAGATGTGCTACGGTGTGGTGGAGCCTGGATGCTGTAGTGCTAAGTTGGGCCACCTCTTGCTTGGATTCAGAATGTGATACGGGCGGGCATGGAATCCCTAGTGCCCTGCTGGGACACCTCCAGCTTTCGTATAAGATGTGATACGGGGGTGGGAGAAGGGGAAGGTAGCTGCAGCAGCCTGTTTCACCGCCTTTAGCTTGGATACGAGATGTCATCCCGGGGGGCATGGATGCTCTAGTGCTAAGCAGGGCCACCTTTTGCTTGGATGTAAGCAAATGGGTCAACCGCCACAACGGCAAGCGGGTGCGGCAGTGGAGCTGTGAGGCCCGGCGAGCCAAGCCAGGTGAGGGTCGCCGTCACCCATAGCCACCTACGTTTTTGGTGGCTAACAGCGTGGTGGGCAATGCAGCGTTCGGGTTCCGGGTAAAAATGGCGCCTTGGCGACATGTGCAGAATGTAAGAGGCCTGTAATGATTTTCTCTGGTCTTCTGTATGTGCAAACTGTTTGGGTTAAATGGACGTCCACGGGAGTGCGGTAGGGAAATTGCAGTGTGTAACGGAACTATGTTGTGCGGTGATGGTTTGAGTTTTGTCGGTTTCGAATTCTTCCCTAATTAGAGTAAAAGGCTGTGAAATGAGCGGTTAATTTATTACAGAGCCCAGAGGGTTGGGTGTGGTAGGAAGCCTAGGCCACTAAGGTAAAAGTAAAGCGCGCCAGACAGTAATCCACCTAGTTGTTGTGATGGTGGTATGCCTTCAGCTGTCACTCTACCCCCCAGTGGGTACTGGGTACTCATTGCACCGACCTCGGAAGGACAGAAGGCTGAGTCGACCCTGAGCCGGTTACCTGACGTACACGGGGTTTGAACCCGCACATCTCAGGTCGTGAAGCGAGAGCTTAGCACTGCGTACTGCTGCCCTAATGCTCTGTGCCACACGAGGCTCACAATGTAACTAGGTGCCCGTTTACATCTATAATCCTGGTGCAGTGTCTAGCTTGGAAACGACATGCCATATAGACAGGCGTGGAGGCTTTGGTATCCTGCTGTACCGCCTCTAGCTTGGATACAAGATGTGCTACGGTGTGGTGGAGCCTGGATGCTGTAGTGCTAAGTTGGGCCACCTCTTGCTTGGATTCAGAATGTGATACGGGCGGGCATGGAATCCCTAGTGCCCTGCTGGGACACCTCCAGCTTTCGTATAAGATGTGATACGGGGGTGGGAGAAGGGGAAGGTAGCTGCAGCAGCCTGTTTCACCGCCTTTAGCTTGGATACGAGATGTCATCCCGGGGGGCATGGATGCTCTAGTGCTAAGCAGGGCCACCTTTTGCTTGGATGTAAGCAAATGGGTCAACCGCCACAACGGCAAGCGGGTGCGGCAGTGGAGCTGTGAGGCCCGGCGAGCCAAGCCAGGTGAGGGTCGCCGTCACCCATAGCCACCTACGTTTTTGGTGGCTAACAGCGTGGTGGGCAATGCAGCGTTCGGGTTCCGGGTAAAAATGGCGCCTTGGCGACATGTGCAGAATGTAAGAGGCCTGTAATGATTTTCTCTGGTCTTCTGTATGTGCAAACTGTTTGGGTTAAATGGACGTCCACGGGAGTGCGGTAGGGAAATTGCAGTGTGTAACGGAACTATGTTGTGCGGTGATGGTTTGAGTTTTGTCGGTTTCGAATTCTTCTCTAATTAGAGTAAAAGGCTGTGAAATGAGCGGTTAATTTATTACAGAGCCCAGAGGGTTGGGTGTGGTAGGAAGCCTAGGCCACTAAGGTAAAAGTAAAGCACGCCAGACAGTAATCCACCTAGTTGTTGTGATGGTGGTATGCCTTCAGCTGTCACTCTACCCCCCAGTGGGTACTGGGTACTCATTGCACCGACCTCAGAAGGACAGAAGGCTGAGTCGACCCTGAGCCGGTTACCTGACGTACACGGGGTTTGAACCCGCACATCTCAGGTCGTGAAGCGAGAGCTTAGCACTGCGTACTGCTGCCCTAATGCTCTGTGCCACACGAGGCTCACAATGTAACTAGGTGCCCGTTTACATCTATAATCCTGGTGCAGTGTCTAGCTTGGAAACGACATGCCATATAGACAGGCGTGGAGGCTTTGGTATCCTGCTGTACCGCCTCTAGCTTGGATACAAGATGTGCTACGGTGTGGTGGAGCCTGGATGCTGTAGTGCTAAGTTGGGCCACCTCTTGCTTGGATTCAGAATGTGATACGGGCGGGCATGGAATCCCTAGTGCCCTGCTGGGACACCTCCAGCTTTCGTATAAGATGTGATACGGGGGTGGGAGAAGGGGAAGGTAGCTGCAGCAGCCTGTTTCACCGCCTTTAGCTTGGATACGAGATGTCATCCCGGGGGGCATGGATGCTCTAGTGCTAAGCAGGGCCACCTTTTGCTTGGATGTAAGCAAATGGGTCAACCGCCACAACGGCAAGCGGGTGCGGCAGTGGAGCTGTGAGGCCCGGCGAGCCAAGCCAGGTGAGGGTCGCCGTCACCCATAGCCACCTACGTTTTTGGTGGCTAACAGTGTGGTGGGCAATGCAGCGTTCGGGTTCCGGGTAAAAATGGCGCCTTGGCGACATGTGCAGAATGTAAGAGGCCTGTAATGATTTTCTCTGGTCTTCTGTATGTGCAAACTGTTTGGGTTAAATGGACGTCCACGGGAGTGCGGTAGGGAAATTGCAGTGTGTAACGGAACTATGTTGTGCGGTGATGGTTTGAGTTTTGTCGGTTTCGAATTCTTCTCTAATTAGAGTAAAAGGCTGTGAAATGAGCGGTTAATTTATTACAGAGCCCAGATGGTTGGGTGTGGTAGGAAGCCTAGGCCACTAAGGTAAAAGTAAAGCGCGCCAGACAGTAATCCACCTAGTTGTTGTGATGGTGGTATGCCTTCAGCTGTCACTCTACCCCCCAGTGGGTACTGGGTACTCATTGCACCGACCTTGGAAGGACAGAAGGCTGAGTCGACCCTGAGCCGGTTACCTGACGTACACGGGGTTTGAACCCGCACATCTCAGGTCGTGAAGCGAGAGCTTAGCACTGCGTACTGCTGCCCTAATGCTCTGTGCCACACGAGGCTCACAATGTAACTAGGTGCCCGTTTACATCTATAATCCTGGTGCAGTGTCTAGCTTGGAAACGACATGCCATATAGACAGGCGTGGAGGCTCTGGTATCCTGCTGTACCGCCTCTAGCTTGGATACAAGATGTGCTACGGTGTGGTGGAGCCTGGATGCTGTAGTGCTAAGTTGGGCCACCTCTTGCTTGGATTCAGAATGTGATACGGGCGGGCATGGAATCCCTAGTGCCCTGCTGGGACACCTCCAGCTTTCGTATAAGATGTGATACGGGGGTGGGAGAAGGGGAAGGTAGCTGCAGCAGCCTGTTTCACCGCCTTTAGCTTGGATACGAGATGTCATCCCGGGGGGCATGGATGCTCTAGTGCTAAGCAGGGCCACCTTTTGCTTGGATGTAAGCAAATGGGTCAACCGCCACAACGGCAAGCGGGTGCGGCAGTGGAGCTGTGAGGCCCGGCGAGCCAAGCCAGGTGAGGGTCGCCGTCACCCATAGCCACCTACGTTTTTGGTGGCTAACAGCGTGGTGGGCAATGCAGCGTTCGGGTTCCGGGTAAAAATGGCGCCTTGGCGACATGTGCAGAATGTAAGAGGCCTGTAATGATTTTCTCTGGTCTTCTGTATGTGCAAACTGTTTGGGTTAAATGGACGTCCACGGGAGTGCGGTAGGGAAATTGCAGTGTGTAACGGAACTATGTTGTGCGGTGATGGTTTGAGTTTTGTCGGTTTCGAATTCTTCCCTAATTAGAGTAAAAGGCTGTGAAATGAGCGGTTAATTTATTACAGAGCCCAGAGGGTTGGGTGTGGTAGGAAGCCTAGGCCACTAAGGTAAAAGTAAAGCGCGCCAGACAGTAATCCACCTAGTTGTTGTGATGGTGGTATGCCTTCAGCTGTCACTCTACCCCCCAGTGGGTACTGGGTACTCATTGCACCGACCTCGGAAGGACAGAAGGCTGAGTCGACCCTGAGCCGGTTACCTGACGTACACGGGGTTTGAACCCGCACATCTCAGGTCGTGAAGCGAGAGCTTAGCACTGCGTACTGCTGCCCTAATGCTCTGTGCCACACGAGGCTCACAATGTAACTAGGTGCCCGTTTACATCTATAATCCTGGTGCAGTGTCTAGCTTGGAAACGACATGCCATATAGACAGGCGTGGAGGCTTTGGTATCCTGCTGTACCGCCTCTAGCTTGGATACAAGATGTGCTACGGTGTGGTGGAGCCTGGATGCTGTAGTGCTAAGTTGGGCCACCTCTTGCTTGGATTCAGAATGTGATACGGGCGGGCATGGAATCCCTAGTGCCCTGCTGGGACACCTCCAGCTTTCGTATAAGATGTGATACGGGGGTGGGAGAAGGGGAAGGTAGCTGCAGCAGCCTGTTTCACCGCCTTTAGCTTGGATACGAGATGTCATCCCGGGGGGCATGGATGCTCTAGTGCTAAGCAGGGCCACCTTTTGCTTGGATGTAAGCAAATGGGTCAACCGCCACAACGGCAAGCGGGTGCGGCAGTGGAGCTGTGAGGCCCGGCGAGCCAAGCCAGGTGAGGGTCGCCGTCACCCATAGCCACCTACGTTTTTGGTGGCTAACAGCGTGGTGGGCAATGCAGCGTTCGGGTTCCGGGTAAAAATGGCGCCTTGGCGACATGTGCAGAATGTAAGAGGCCTGTAATGATTTTCTCTGGTCTTCTGTATGTGCAAACTGTTTGGGTTAAATGGACGTCCACGGGAGTGCGGTAGGGAAATTGCAGTGTGTAACGGAACTATGTTGTGCGGTGATGGTTTGAGTTTTGTCGGTTTCGAATTCTTCTCTAATTAGAGTAAAAGGCTGTGAAATGAGCGGTTAATTTATTACAGAGCCCAGAGGGTTGGGTGTGGTAGGAAGCCTAGGCCACTAAGGTAAAAGTAAAGCACGCCAGACAGTAATCCACCTAGTTGTTGTGATGGTGGTATGCCTTCAGCTGTCACTCTACCCCCCAGTGGGTACTGGGTACTCATTGCACCGACCTCAGAAGGACAGAAGGCTGAGTCGACCCTGAGCCGGTTACCTGACGTACACGGGGTTTGAACCCGCACATCTCAGGTCGTGAAGCGAGAGCTTAGCACTGCGTACTGCTGCCCTAATGCTCTGTGCCACACGAGGCTCACAATGTAACTAGGTGCCCGTTTACATCTATAATCCTGGTGCAGTGTCTAGCTTGGAAACGACATGCCATATAGACAGGCGTGGAGGCTTTGGTATCCTGCTGTACCGCCTCTAGCTTGGATACAAGATGTGCTACGGTGTGGTGGAGCCTGGATGCTGTAGTGCTAAGTTGGGCCACCTCTTGCTTGGATTCAGAATGTGATACGGGCGGGCATGGAATCCCTAGTGCCCTGCTGGGACACCTCCAGCTTTCGTATAAGATGTGATACGGGGGTGGGAGAAGGGGAAGGTAGCTGCAGCAGCCTGTTTCACCGCCTTTAGCTTGGATACGAGATGTCATCCCGGGGGGCATGGATGCTCTAGTGCTAAGCAGGGCCACCTTTTGCTTGGATGTAAGCAAATGGGTCAACCGCCACAACGGCAAGCGGGTGCGGCAGTGGAGCTGTGAGGCCCGGCGAGCCAAGCCAGGTGAGGGTCGCCGTCACCCATAGCCACCTACGTTTTTGGTGGCTAACAGCGTGGTGGGCAATGCAGCGTTCGGGTTCCGGGTAAAAATGGCGCCTTGGCGACATGTGCAGAATGTAAGAGGCCTGTAATGATTTTCTCTGGTCTTCTGTATGTGCAAACTGTTTGGGTTAAATGGACGTCCACGGGAGTGCGGTAGGGAAATTGCAGTGTGTAACGGAACTATGTTGTGCGGTGATGGTTTGAGTTTTGTCGGTTTCGAATTCTTCCCTAATTAGAGTAAAAGGCTGTGAAATGAGCGGTTAATTTATTACAGAGCCCAGAGGGTTGGGTGTGGTAGGAAGCCTAGGCCACTAAGGTAAAAGTAAAGCGCGCCAGACAGTAATCCACCTAGTTGTTGTGATGGTGGTATGCCTTCAGCTGTCACTCTACCCCCCAGTGGGTACTGGGTACTCATTGCACCGACCTCGGAAGGACAGAAGGCTGAGTCGACCCTGAGCCGGTTACCTGACGTACACGGGGTTTGAACCCGCACATCTCAGGTCGTGAAGCGAGAGCTTAGCACTGCATACTGCTGCCCTAATGCTCTGCGCCACACGAGGCTCACAATGTAACTAGGTGCCCGTTTACATCTATAATCCTGGTGCAGTGTCTAGCTTGGAAACGACATGCCATATAGACAGGCGTGGAGGCTCTGGTATCCTGCTGTACCGCCTCTAGCTTGGATACAAGATGTGCTACGGTGTGGTGGAGCCTGGATGCTGTAGTGCTAAGTTGGGCCACCTCTTGCTTGGATTCAGAATGTGATACGGGCGGGCATGGAATCCCTAGTGCCCTGCTGGGACACCTCCAGCTTTCGTATAAGATGTGATACGGGGGTGGGAGAAGGGGAAGGTAGCTGCAGCAGCCTGTTTCACCGCCTTTAGCTTGGATACGAGATGTCATCCCGGGGGGCATGGATGCTCTAGTGCTAAGCAGGGCCACCTTTTGCTTGGATGTAAGATGTCATACGGGCTGGCATGGACTCTCTAGTGCCCTGTTGCTCCAGCTTTCATAGAAGATGTGATACGGTTGGGCACGCAGGCGCCAGTTCACTGCTGTACCACCTCTGACAGATGAGCCGTCATCAGCTCCCTTCCGACAATGCTTTCAGTTTTCAGGCCCCTGGGGTTCAGCTGCAGCGCCACCGGCCGCACTGTGTTCTAATGCCAATTTGGAGCCGTTACCCTGGGCCCGGGCCTATGGCTGCTTTTGAGATGCCCATAATGAATCGCCTTGCGGGTGGTGCTACACTAACCGTAAAGCTACAGTGTCAGTCAATCACAGCGCTTGCCTAGCGACGCACGCTAAGGAGCTGGTGGAATAAGCAGATAGGCAGGTGACAAAGCCACTGTTTTTCCAATGGCAATCTCCTAATGGTTAATTTCGGTTGGCTCTTTCGGGGTTTTCAGCACGCGGAGCTAATATTTCGGCACGAATTTTGTGTTCCGTTGTGATAAGTAAAATGCGCGCGTCTCCCTAAGGGCAAAGACTCTGCGGTTGGCAGCATAGAGATAGCGCTCAGGTTTACAGTCACGATTGGGCGGTACTATGGGTCAACCGCCACAACGGCAAGCGGGTGCGGCAGTGGAGCTGTGAGGCCCGGCGAGCCAAGCCAGGTGAGGGTCGCCGTCACCCATAGCCACCTACGTTTTTGGTGGCTAACAGCGTGGTGGGCAATGCAGCGTTCGGGTTCCGGGTAAAAATGGCGCCTTGGCGACATGTGCAGAATGTAAGAGGCCTGTAATGATTTTCTCTGGTCTTCTGTATGTGCAAACTGTTTGGGTTAAATGGACGTCCACGGGAGTGCGGTAGGGAAATTGCAGTGTGTAACGGAACTATGTTGTGCGGTGATGGTTTGAGTTTTGTCGGTTTCGAATTCTTCTCTAATTAGAGTAAAAGGCTGTGAAATGAGCGGTTAATTTATTACAGAGCCCAGATGGTTGGGTGTGGTAGGAAGCCTAGGCCACTAAGGTAAAAGTAAAGCGCGCCAGACAGTAATCCACCTAGTTGTTGTGATGGTGGTATGCCTTCAGCTGTCACTCTACCCCCCAGTGGGTACTGGGTACTCATTGCACCGACCTTGGAAGGACAGAAGGCTGAGTCGACCCTGAGCCGGTTACCTGATGTACACGGGGTTTGAACCCGCACATCTCAGGTCGTGAAGCGAGAGCTTAGCACTGCGTACTGCTGCCCTAATGCTCTGTGCCACACGAGGCTCACAATGTAACTAGGTGCCCGTTTACATCTATAATCCTGGTGCAGTGTCTAGCTTGGAAACGACATGCCATATAGACAGGCGTGGAGGCTCTGGTATCCTGCTGTACCGCCTCTAGCTTGGATACAAGATGTGCTACGGTGTGGTGGAGCCTGGATGCTGTAGTGCTAAGTTGGGCCACCTCTTGCTTGGATTCAGAATGTGATACGGGCGGGCATGGAATCCCTAGTGCCCTGCTGGGACACCTCCAGCTTTCGTATAAGATGTGATACGGGGGTGGGAGAAGGGGAAGGTAGCTGCAGCAGCCTGTTTCACCGCCTTTAGCTTGGATACGAGATGTCATCCCGGGGGGCATGGATGCTCTAGTGCTAAGCAGGGCCACCTTTTGCTTGGATGTAAGCAAATGGGTCAACCGCCACAACGGCAAGCGGGTGCGGCAGTGGAGCTGTGAGGCCCGGCGAGCCAAGCCAGGTGAGGGTCGCCGTCACCCATAGCCACCTACGTTTTTGGTGGCTAACAGCGTGGTGGGCAATGCAGCGTTCGGGTTCCGGGTAAAAATGGCGCCTTGGCGACATGTGCAGAATGTAAGAGGCCTGTAATGATTTTCTCTGGTCTTCTGTATGTGCAAACTGTTTGGGTTAAATGGACGTCCACGGGAGTGCGGTAGGGAAATTGCAGTGTGTAACGGAACTATGTTGTGCGGTGATGGTTTGAGTTTTGTCGGTTTCGAATTCTTCCCTAATTAGAGTAAAAGGCTGTGAAATGAGCGGTTAATTTATTACAGAGCCCAGAGGGTTGGGTGTGGTAGGAAGCCTAGGCCACTAAGGTAAAAGTAAAGCGCGCCAGACAGTAATCCACCTAGTTGTTGTGATGGTGGTATGCCTTCAGCTGTCACTCTACCCCCCAGTGGGTACTGGGTACTCATTGCACCGACCTCGGAAGGACAGAAGGCTGAGTCGACCCTGAGCCGGTTACCTGACGTACACGGGGTTTGAACCCGCACATCTCAGGTCGTGAAGCGAGAGCTTAGCACTGCGTACTGCTGCCCTAATGCTCTGTGCCACACGAGGCTCACAATGTAACTAGGTGCCCGTTTACATCTATAATCCTGGTGCAGTGTCTAGCTTGGAAACGACATGCCATATAGACAGGCGTGGAGGCTTTGGTATCCTGCTGTACCGCCTCTAGCTTGGATACAAGATGTGCTACGGTGTGGTGGAGCCTGGATGCTGTAGTGCTAAGTTGGGCCACCTCTTGCTTGGATTCAGAATGTGATACGGGCGGGCATGGAATCCCTAGTGCCCTGCTGGGACACCTCCAGCTTTCGTATAAGATGTGATACGGGGGTGGGAGAAGGGGAAGGTAGCTGCAGCAGCCTGTTTCACCGCCTTTAGCTTGGATACGAGATGTCATCCCGGGGGGCATGGATGCTCTAGTGCTAAGCAGGGCCACCTTTTGCTTGGATGTAAGCAAATGGGTCAACCGCCACAACGGCAAGCGGGTGCGGCAGTGGAGCTGTGAGGCCCGGCGAGCCAAGCCAGGTGAGGGTCGCCGTCACCCATAGCCACCTACGTTTTTGGTGGCTAACAGCGTGGTGGGCAATGCAGCGTTCGGGTTCCGGGTAAAAATGGCGCCTTGGCGACATGTGCAGAATGTAAGAGGCCTGTAATGATTTTCTCTGGTCTTCTGTATGTGCAAACTGTTTGGGTTAAATGGACGTCCACGGGAGTGCGGTAGGGAAATTGCAGTGTGTAACGGAACTATGTTGTGCGGTGATGGTTTGAGTTTTGTCGGTTTCGAATTCTTCCCTAATTAGAGTAAAAGGCTGTGAAATGAGCGGTTAATTTATTACAGAGCCCAGAGGGTTGGGTGTGGTAGGAAGCCTAGGCCACTAAGGTAAAAGTAAAGCGCGCCAGACAGTAATCCACCTAGTTGTTGTGATGGTGGTATGCCTTCAGCTGTCACTCTACCCCCCAGTGGGTACTGGGTACTCATTGCACCGACCTCGGAAGGACAGAAGGCTGAGTCGACCCTGAGCCGGTTACCTGACGTACACGGGGTTTGAACCCGCACATCTCAGGTCGTGAAGCGAGAGCTTAGCACTGCATACTGCTGCCCTAATGCTCTGCGCCACACGAGGCTCACAATGTAACTAGGTGCCCGTTTACATCTATAATCCTGGTGCAGTGTCTAGCTTGGAAACGACATGCCATATAGACAGGCGTGGAGGCTCTGGTATCCTGCTGTACCGCCTCTAGCTTGGATACAAGATGTGCTACGGTGTGGTGGAGCCTGGATGCTGTAGTGCTAAGTTGGGCCACCTCTTGCTTGGATTCAGAATGTGATACGGGCGGGCATGGAATCCCTAGTGCCCTGCTGGGACACCTCCAGCTTTCGTATAAGATGTGATACGGGGGTGGGAGAAGGGGAAGGTAGCTGCAGCAGCCTGTTTCACCGCCTTTAGCTTGGATACGAGATGTCATCCCGGGGGGCATGGATGCTCTAGTGCTAAGCAGGGCCACCTTTTGCTTGGATGTAAGATGTCATACGGGCTGGCATGGACTCTCTAGTGCCCTGTTGCTCCAGCTTTCATAGAAGATGTGATACGGTTGGGCACGCAGGCGCCAGTTCACTGCTGTACCACCTCTGACAGATGAGCCGTCATCAGCTCCCTTCCGACAATGCTTTCAGTTTTCAGGCCCCTGGGGTTCAGCTGCAGCGCCACCGGCCGCACTGTGTTCTAATGCCAATTTGGAGCCGTTACCCTGGGCCCGGGCCTATGGCTGCTTTTGAGATGCCCATAATGAATCGCCTTGCGGGTGGTGCTACACTAACCGTAAAGCTACAGTGTCAGTCAATCACAGCGCTTGCCTAGCGACGCACGCTAAGGAGCTGGTGGAATAAGCAGATAGGCAGGTGACAAAGCCACTGTTTTTCCAATGGCAATCTCCTAATGGTTAATTTCGGTTGGCTCTTTCGGGGTTTTCAGCACGCGGAGCTAATATTTCGGCACGAATTTTGTGTTCCGTTGTGATAAGTAAAATGCGCGCGTCTCCCTAAGGGCAAAGACTCTGCGGTTGGCAGCATAGAGATAGCGCTCAGGTTTACAGTCACGATTGGGCGGTACTATGGGTCAACCGCCACAACGGCAAGCGGGTGCGGCAGTGGAGCTGTGAGGCCCGGCGAGCCAAGCCAGGTGAGGGTCGCCGTCACCCATAGCCACCTACGTTTTTGGTGGCTAACAGCGTGGTGGGCAATGCAGCGTTCGGGTTCCGGGTAAAAATGGCGCCTTGGCGACATGTGCAGAATGTAAGAGGCCTGTAATGATTTTCTCTGGTCTTCTGTATGTGCAAACTGTTTGGGTTAAATGGACGTCCACGGGAGTGCGGTAGGGAAATTGCAGTGTGTAATGGAACTATGTTGTGCGGTGATGGTTTGAGTTTTGTCGGTTTCGAATTCTTCCCTAATTAGAGTAAAAGGCTGTGAAATGAGCGGTTAATTTATTACAGAGCCCAGAGGGTTGGGTGTGGTAGGAAGCCTAGGCCACTAAGGTAAAAGTAAAGCGCGCCAGACAGTAATCCACCTAGTTGTTGTGATGGTGGTATGCCTTCAGCTGTCACTCTACCCCCCAGTGGGTACTGGGTACTCATTGCACCGACCTCGGAAGGACAGAAGGCTGAGTCGACCCTGAGCCGGTTACCTGACGTACACGGGGTTTGAACCCGCACATCTCAGGTCGTGAAGCGAGAGCTTAGCACTGCGTACTGCTGCCCTAATGCTCTGCGCCACACGAGGCTCACAATGTAACTAGGTGCCCGTTTACATCTATAATCCTGGTGCAGTGTCTAGCTTGGAAACGACATGCCATATAGACAGGCGTGGAGGCTCTGGTATCCTGCTGTACCGCCTCTAGCTTGGATACAAGATGTGCTACGGTGTGGTGGAGCCTGGATGCTGTAGTGCTAAGTTGGGCCACCTCTTGCTTGGATTCAGAATGTGATACGGGCGGGCATGGAATCCCTAGTGCCCTGCTGGGACACCTCCAGCTTTCGTATAAGATGTGATACGGGGGTGGGAGAAGGGGAAGGTAGCTGCAGCAGCCTGTTTCACCGCCTTTAGCTTGGATACGAGATGTCATCCCGGGGGGCATGGATGCTCTAGTGCTAAGCAGGGCCACCTTTTGCTTGGATGTAAGATGTCATACGGGCTGGCATGGACTCTCTAGTGCCCTGTTGCTCCAGCTTTCATAGAAGATGTGATACGGTTGGGCACGCAGGCGCCAGTTCACTGCTGTACCACCTCTGACAGATGAGCCGTCATCAGCTCCCTTCCGACAATGCTTTCAGTTTTCAGGCCCCTGGGGTTCAGCTGCAGCGCCACCGGCCGCACTGTGTTCTAATGCCAATTTGGAGCCGTTACCCTGGGCCCGGGCCTATGGCTGCTTTTGAGATGCCCATAATGAATCGCCTTGCGGGTGGTGCTACACTAACCGTAAAGCTACAGTGTCAGTCAATCACAGCGCTTGCCTAGCGACGCACGCTAAGGAGCTGGTGGAATAAGCAGATAGGCAGGTGACAAAGCCACTGTTTTTCCAATGGCAATCTCCTAATGGTTAATTTCGGTTGGCTCTTTCGGGGTTTTCAGCACGCGGAGCTAATATTTCGGCACGAATTTTGTGTTCCGTTGTGATAAGTAAAATGCGCGCGTCTCCCTAAGGGCAAAGACTCTGCGGTTGGCAGCATAGAGATAGCGCTCAGGTTTACAGTCACGATTGGGCGGTACTATGGGTCAACCGCCACAACGGCAAGCGGGTGCGGCAGTGGAGCTGTGAGGCCCGGCGAGCCAAGCCAGGTGAGGGTCGCCGTCACCCATAGCCACCTACGTTTTTGGTGGCTAACAGCGTGGTGGGCAATGCAGCGTTCGGGTTCCGGGTAAAAATGGCGCCTTGGCGACATGTGCAGAATGTAAGAGGCCTGTAATGATTTTCTCTGGTCTTCTGTATGTGCAAACTGTTTGGGTTAAATGGACGTCCACGGGAGTGCGGTAGGGAAATTGCAGTGTGTAATGGAACTATGTTGTGCGGTGATGGTTTGAGTTTTGTCGGTTTCGAATTCTTCCCTAATTAGAGTAAAAGGCTGTGAAATGAGCGGTTAATTTATTACAGAGCCCAGAGGGTTGGGTGTGGTAGGAAGCCTAGGCCACTAAGGTAAAAGTAAAGCGCGCCAGACAGTAATCCACCTAGTTGTTGTGATGGTGGTATGCCTTCAGCTGTCACTCTACCCCCCAGTGGGTACTGGGTACTCATTGCACCGACCTCGGAAGGACAGAAGGCTGAGTCGACCCTGAGCCGGTTACCTGACGTACACGGGGTTTGAACCCGCACATCTCAGGTCGTGAAGCGAGAGCTTAGCACTGCGTACTGCTGCCCTAATGCTCTGCGCCACACGAGGCTCACAATGTAACTAGGTGCCCGTTTACATCTATAATCCTGGTGCAGTGTCTAGCTTGGAAACGACATGCCATATAGACAGGCGTGGAGGCTCTGGTATCCTGCTGTACCGCCTCTAGCTTGGATACAAGATGTGCTACGGTGTGGTGGAGCCTGGATGCTGTAGTGCTAAGTTGGGCCACCTCTTGCTTGGATTCAGAATGTGATACGGGCGGGCATGGAATCCCTAGTGCCCTGCTGGGACACCTCCAGCTTTCGTATAAGATGTGATACGGGGGTGGGAGAAGGGGAAGGTAGCTGCAGCAGCCTGTTTCACCGCCTTTAGCTTGGATACGAGATGTCATCCCGGGGGGCATGGATGCTCTAGTGCTAAGCAGGGCCACCTTTTGCTTGGATGTAAGATGTCATACGGGCTGGCATGGACTCTCTAGTGCCCTGTTGCTCCAGCTTTCATAGAAGATGTGATACGGTTGGGCACGCAGGCGCCAGTTCACTGCTGTACCACCTCTGACAGATGAGCCGTCATCAGCTCCCTTCCGACAATGCTTTCAGTTTTCAGGCCCCTGGGGTTCAGCTGCAGCGCCACCGGCCGCACTGTGTTCTAATGCCAATTTGGAGCCGTTACCCTGGGCCCGGGCCTATGGCTGCTTTTGAGATGCCCATAATGAATCGCCTTGCGGGTGGTGCTACACTAACCGTAAAGCTACAGTGTCAGTCAATCACAGCGCTTGCCTAGCGACGCACGCTAAGGAGCTGGTGGAATAAGCAGATAGGCAGGTGACAAAGCCACTGTTTTTCCAATGGCAATCTCCTAATGGTTAATTTCGGTTGGCTCTTTCGGGGTTTTCAGCACGCGGAGCTAATATTTCGGCACGAATTTTGTGTTCCGTTGTGATAAGTAAAATGCGCGCGTCTCCCTAAGGGCAAAGACTCTGCGGTTGGCAGCATAGAGATAGCGCTCAGGTTTACAGTCACGATTGGGCGGTACTATGGGTCAACCGCCACAACGGCAAGCGGGTGCGGCAGTGGAGCTGTGAGGCCCGGCGAGCCAAGCCAGGTGAGGGTCGCCGTCACCCATAGCCACCTACGTTTTTGGTGGCTAACAGCGTGGTGGGCAATGCAGCGTTCGGGTTCCGGGTAAAAATGGCGCCTTGGCGACATGTGCAGAATGTAAGAGGCCTGTAATGATTTTCTCTGGTCTTCTGTATGTGCAAACTGTTTGGGTTAAATGGACGTCCACGGGAGTGCGGTAGGGAAATTGCAGTGTGTAATGGAACTATGTTGTGCGGTGATGGTTTGAGTTTTGTCGGTTTCGAATTCTTCCCTAATTAGAGTAAAAGGCTGTGAAATGAGCGGTTAATTTATTACAGAGCCCAGAGGGTTGGGTGTGGTAGGAAGCCTAGGCCACTAAGGTAAAAGTAAAGCGCGCCAGACAGTAATCCACCTAGTTGTTGTGATGGTGGTATGCCTTCAGCTGTCACTCTACCCCCCAGTGGGTACTGGGTACTCATTGCACCGACCTCGGAAGGACAGAAGGCTGAGTCGACCCTGAGCCGGTTACCTGACGTACACGGGGTTTGAACCCGCACATCTCAGGTCGTGAAGCGAGAGCTTAGCACTGCGTACTGCTGCCCTAATGCTCTGTGCCACACGAGGCTCACAATGTAACTAGGTGCCCGTTTACATCTATAATCCTGGTGCAGTGTCTAGCTTGGAAACGACATGCCATATAGACAGGCGTGGAGGCTTTGGTATCCTGCTGTACCGCCTCTAGCTTGGATACAAGATGTGCTACGGTGTGGTGGAGCCTGGATGCTGTAGTGCTAAGTTGGGCCACCTCTTGCTTGGATTCAGAATGTGATACGGGCGGGCATGGAATCCCTAGTGCCCTGCTGGGACACCTCCAGCTTTCGTATAAGATGTGATACGGGGGTGGGAGAAGGGGAAGGTAGCTGCAGCAGCCTGTTTCACCGCCTTTAGCTTGGATACGAGATGTCATCCCGGGGGGCATGGATGCTCTAGTGCTAAGCAGGGCCACCTTTTGCTTGGATGTAAGCAAATGGGTCAACCGCCACAACGGCAAGCGGGTGCGGCAGTGGAGCTGTGAGGCCCGGCGAGCCAAGCCAGGTGAGGGTCGCCGTCACCCATAGCCACCTACGTTTTTGGTGGCTAACAGTGTGGTGGGCAATGCAGCGTTCGGGTTCCGGGTAAAAATGGCGCCTTGGCGACATGTGCAGAATGTAAGAGGCCTGTAATGATTTTCTCTGGTCTTCTGTATGTGCAAACTGTTTGGGTTAAATGGACGTCCACGGGAGTGCGGTAGGGAAATTGCAGTGTGTAACGGAACTATGTTGTGCGGTGATGGTTTGAGTTTTGTCGGTTTCGAATTCTTCTCTAATTAGAGTAAAAGGCTGTGAAATGAGCGGTTAATTTATTACAGAGCCCAGATGGTTGGGTGTGGTAGGAAGCCTAGGCCACTAAGGTAAAAGTAAAGCGCGCCAGACAGTAATCCACCTAGTTGTTGTGATGGTGGTATGCCTTCAGCTGTCACTCTACCCCCCAGTGGGTACTGGGTACTCATTGCACCGACCTCGGAAGGACAGAAGGCTGAGTCGACCCTGAGCCGGTTACCTGACGTACACGGGGTTTGAACCTGCACATCTCAGGTCGTGAAGCGAGAGCTTAGCACTGCGTACTGCTGCCCTAATGCTCTGTGCCACACGAGGCTCACAATGTAACTAGGTGCCCGTTTACATCTATAATCCTGGTGCAGTGTCTAGCTTGGAAACGACATGCCATATAGACAGGCGTGGAGGCTTTGGTATCCTGCTGTACCGCCTCTAGCTTGGATACAAGATGTGCTACGGTGTGGTGGAGCCTGGATGCTGTAGTGCTAAGTTGGGCCACCTCTTGCTTGGATTCAGAATGTGATACGGGCGGGCATGGAATCCCTAGTGCCCTGCTGGGACACCTCCAGCTTTCGTATAAGATGTGATACGGGGGTGGGAGAAGGGGAAGGTAGCTGCAGCAGCCTGTTTCACCGCCTTTAGCTTGGATACGAGATGTCATCCCGGGGGGCATGGATGCTCTAGTGCTAAGCAGGGCCACCTTTTGCTTGGATGTAAGCAAATGGGTCAACCGCCACAACGGCAAGCGGGTGCGGCAGTGGAGCTGTGAGGCCCGGCGAGCCAAGCCAGGTGAGGGTCGCCGTCACCCATAGCCACCTACGTTTTTGGTGGCTAACAGCGTGGTGGGCAATGCAGCGTTCGGGTTCCGGGTAAAAATGGCGCCTTGGCGACATGTGCAGAATGTAAGAGGCCTGTAATGATTTTCTCTGGTCTTCTGTATGTGCAAACTGTTTGGGTTAAATGGACGTCCACGGGAGTGCGGTAGGGAAATTGCAGTGTGTAACGGAACTATGTTGTGCGGTGATGGTTTGAGTTTTGTCGGTTTCGAATTCTTCTCTAATTAGAGTAAAAGGCTGTGAAATGAGCGGTTAATTTATTACAGAGCCCAGATGGTTGGGTGTGGTAGGAAGCCTAGGCCACTAAGGTAAAAGTAAAGCGCGCCAGACAGTAATCCACCTAGTTGTTGTGATGGTGGTATGCCTTCAGCTGTCACTCTACCCCCCAGTGGGTACTGGGTACTCATTGCACCGACCTCAGAAGGACAGAGGGCTGAGTCGACCCTGAGCCAGTTACCTGACGTACACGGGGTTTGAACCCGCACATCTCAGGTCGTGAAGCGAGAGCTTAGCACTGCGTACTGCTGCCCTAATGCTCTGTGCCACACAATGTAACTAGGTGCCCGTTTACATCTATAATCCTGGTGCAGTGTCTAGCTTGGAAACGACATGCCATATAGACAGGCGTGGAGGCTTTGGTATCCTGCTGTACCGCCTCTAGCTTGGATACAAGATGTGCTACGGTGTGGTGGAGCCTGGATGCTGTAGTGCTAAGTTGGGCCACCTCTTGCTTGGATTCAGAATGTGATACGGGCGGGCATGGAATCCCTAGTGCCCTGCTGGGACACCTCCAGCTTTCGTATAAGATGTGATACGGGGGTGGGAGAAGGGGAAGGTAGCTGCAGCAGCCTGTTTCACCGCCTTTAGCTTGGATACGAGATGTCATCCCGGGGGGCATGGATGCTCTAGTGCTAAGCAGGGCCACCTTTTGCTTGGATGTAAGCAAATGGGTCAACCGCCACAACGGCAAGCGGGTGCGGCAGTGGAGCTGTGAGGCCCGGCGAGCCAAGCCAGGTGAGGGTCGCCGTCACCCATAGCCACCTACGTTTTTGGTGGCTAACAGCGTGGTGGGCAATGCAGCGTTCGGGTTCCGGGTAAAAATGGCGCCTTGGCGACATGTGCAGAATGTAATAGGCCTGTAATGATTTTCTCTGGTCTTCTGTATGTGCAAACTGTTTGGGTTAAATGGACGTCCACGGGAGTGCGGTAGGGAAATTGCAGTGTGTAACGGAACTATGTTGTGCGGTGATGGTTTGAGTTTTGTCGGTTTCGAATTCTTCTCTAATTAGAGTAAAAGGCTGTGAAATGAGCGGTTAATTTATTACAGAGCCCAGATGGTTGGGTGTGGTAGGAAGCCTAGGCCACTAAGGTAAAAGTAAAGCGCGCCAGACAGTAATCCACCTAGTTGTTGTGATGGTGGTATGCCTTCAGCTGTCACTCTACCCCCCAGTGGGTACTGGGTACTCATTGCACCGACCTCAGAAGGACAGAGGGCTGAGTCGACCCTGAGCCAGTTACCTGACGTACACGGGGTTTGAACCCGCACATCTCAGGTCGTGAAGCGAGAGCTTAGCACTGCGTACTGCTGCCCTAATGCTCTGTGCCACACAATGTAACTAGGTGCCCGTTTACATCTATAATCCTGGTGCAGTGTCTAGCTTGGAAACGACATGCCATATAGACAGGCGTGGAGGCTTTGGTATCCTGCTGTACCGCCTCTAGCTTGGATACAAGATGTGCTACGGTGTGGTGGAGCCTGGATGCTGTAGTGCTAAGTTGGGCCACCTCTTGCTTGGATTCAGAATGTGATACGGGCGGGCATGGAATCCCTAGTGCCCTGCTGGGACACCTCCAGCTTTCGTATAAGATGTGATACGGGGGTGGGAGAAGGGGAAGGTAGCTGCAGCAGCCTGTTTCACCGCCTTTAGCTTGGATACGAGATGTCATCCCGGGGGGCATGGATGCTCTAGTGCTAAGCAGGGCCACCTTTTGCTTGGATGTAAGCAAATGGGTCAACCGCCACAACGGCAAGCGGGTGCGGCAGTGGAGCTGTGAGGCCCGGCGAGCCAAGCCAGGTGAGGGTCGCCGTCACCCATAGCCACCTACGTTTTTGGTGGCTAACAGCGTGGTGGGCAATGCAGCGTTCGGGTTCCGGGTAAAAATGGCGCCTTGGCGACATGTGCAGAATGTAAGAGGCCTGTAATGATTTTCTCTGGTCTTCTGTATGTGCAAACTGTTTGGGTTAAATGGACGTCCACGGGAGTGCGGTAGGGAAATTGCAGTGTGTAACGGAACTATGTTGTGCGGTGATGGTTTGAGTTTTGTCGGTTTCGAATTCTTCTCTAATTAGAGTAAAAGGCTGTGAAATGAGCGGTTAATTTATTACAGAGCCCAGATGGTTGGGTGTGGTAGGAAGCCTAGGCCACTAAGGTAAAAGTAAAGCGCGCCAGACAGTAATCCACCTAGTTGTTGTGATGGTGGTATGCCTTCAGCTGTCACTCTACCCCCCAGTGGGTACTGGGTACTCATTGCACCGACCTCGGAAGGACAGAAGGCTGAGTCGACCCTGAGCCGGTTACCTGACGTACACGGGGTTTGAACCCGCACATCTCAGGTTGTGAAGCGAGAGCTTAGCACTGCGTACTGCTGCCCTAATGCTCTGTGCCACACGAGGCTCACAATGTAACTAGGTGCCCGTTTACATCTATAATCCTGGTGCAGTGTCTAGCTTGGAAACGACATGCCATATAGACAGGCGTGGAGGCTTTGGTATCCTGCTGTACCGCCTCTAGCTTGGATACAAGATGTGCTACGGTGTGGTGGAGCCTGGATGCTGTAGTGCTAAGTTGGGCCACCTCTTGCTTGGATTCAGAATGTGATACGGGCGGGCATGGAATCCCTAGTGCCCTGCTGGGACACCTCCAGCTTTCGTATAAGATGTGATACGGGGGTGGGAGAAGGGGAAGGTAGCTGCAGCAGCCTGTTTCACCGCCTTTAGCTTGGATACGAGATGTCATCCCGGGGGGCATGGATGCTCTAGTGCTAAGCAGGGCCACCTTTTGCTTGGATGTAAGCAAATGGGTCAACCGCCACAACGGCAAGCAGGTGCGGCAGTGGAGCTGTGAGGCCCGGCGAGCCAAGCCAGGTGAGGGTCGCCGTCACCCATAGCCACCTACGTTTTTGGTGGCTAACAGCGTGGTGGGCAATGCAGCGTTCGGGTTCCGGGTAAAAAATGGCGCCTTGGCGACATGTGCACAATGTAAGAGGCCTGTAATGATTTTCTCTGGTGTTTTGTATGTGCAAACTGTTTGGGTTAAATGGACGTCCCCGGGAGTGCGGTAGGGAAATTGCAGTGTGTAACGGAACTATGTTGTGCGGTGATTGTTTGAGTTTTGTCGGTTTTGAATTCTTCTCTAATTGGAGTAAAAGGCTGTGAAATGAGCGGTTAATTTGTTACAGAGCCCAGAGGGTTGGGTGTGGTAGGAAGCCTAGGCCACTAAGGTAAAAAGTAGAGCGCGCCGGGCAGTCGCGATGGCAGTATGCCTTCAGCTGTCACTCTACCCCCCAGTGGGTACTCATTGCACCGACCTCAGAAGGACAGAAGGCTGAGTCGACCCTGAGCCGGCTACCTGACGTATGCGGGGTTTGAACCTGCACATCTCAGGTCGCGAAGCCAGAGCTTAGCACTGCGTACTGCTGCCCTAATGCTCTGCGCCACACGAGGCTCACAATGTAACTAGGTGCCCGTTTACATCTATAATCCTGGTCCGGTGTCTAGCTGGGAAACGAGATGCCATATAGACAGGCGTGGAGGCTCTGGTACCCTGCTGTACCGCCTCTAGCTTGGATACAAGATGTGCTACGGTGTGGTGGGGCCTGGATGCTGTAGTGCTAAGTTGGGCCACCTCTTGCTTGGATTCGGAATGTGATACGGGCGGGCATGGAATCCCTAGTGCCCTGCTGGGACACCTCCAGCTTTCGTATAAGATGAGATACGGGGGTGGGAGAAGGGGAAGGTAGCTGCAGCAGCCTGTTTCACCGCCTTTAGCTTGGATACGAGATGTGATCCCGGGGGGCATGGATGCTCTAGTGCTAAGCAGGGCCACCTTTTGCTTGGATGCAAGATGTCATACGGGCTGGCATGGACTCTCTAGTGCCCTGTTGCTCCAGCTTTCATAGAAGATGTGATACGGTTGGGCACGGAGGCTCCAGTTCACTGCTGTACCACCTCTGACAGGTGAGCCGTCATCAGCTCCCTTCCGACAATGCTTTCAGTTTTCAGGCCCCTGGGGTTCAGCTGCAGCGCCACCGGCCGCACTGTGTTCTAATGCCAATTTGGAGTCGTTACCCTGGGCCCGGGCCTATGGTTGCTTTTGAGATGCCCATAATGAATCGCCTTGCGGGTGGTGCTACACTAACCGTAAAGCTACAGTGTCAGTCAATCACAGCGCTTGCCTAGCGACGCACGCTAAGGAGCTGGTGGAATAAGCAGATAGGCAGGTGACAAAGCCACTGTTTTTCCAATGGCAATCTCCTAACGGTTCATTTCGGTTGGCTCTTTCGGGGTTTTCAGCACGCGGAGCTAATATTTCGGCACAAATTTTGCGTTCCGTTGTGATAAGTAAAATGCGCGCATCTCCCTAAGGGCAAAGACTCTGCGGTTGGCGGCATAGAGATAGTGCTCAGGTTTACAGTCACGATTGGGCGGTACTATGGGTCAACCGCCACAACGGCAAGGGGGTGCGGCAGTGGAGCTGTGAGGCCCGGCGAGCCAAGCCAGGTGAGGCGTCACCCATAGCCACCTACGTTTTTGGTGGCAAACAGCGTGGTGGGCAATGCAGCGTTCGGGTTCCGGGTAAAAAATGGCGCCTTGGCGACATGTGCACAATGTAAGAGGCGTGTAATGATTTTCTCTGGTCTTTTGTATGTGCAAACTGTTTGGGTTAAATGGACGTCCCCGGGAGTGCGGTAGGGAAATTGCAGTGTGTAACGGAACTATGTTGTGCGGTGATTGTTTGAGTTTTGTCGGTTTTGAATTCTTCTCTAATTGTAGTAAAAGGCTGTGAAATGAGCGGTTAATTTGTTACAGAGCCCAGAGGGTTGGGTGTGGTAGGAAGCCTAGGCCACTAAGGTAAAAAGTAGAGCGCGCCGGGCAGTAATCTGCCTAGTTGCGATGGCAGTATGCCTTCAGCTGTCACTCTACCCCCCCGTGGGTACTCATTGCACCGACCTCGGAAGGACAGAAGGCTGAGTCGACCCTGAGCCGGCTACCTGACGTATGCGGGGTTTGAACCCGCACATCTCAGGTCGTGAAGCCAGAGCTTAGCACTGCGTACTGCTGCCCTAATGCTCTGCACCACACGAGGCTCACAATGTAACTAGGTGCCCGTTTACATCTATAATCCTGGTCCGGTGTCTAGCTGGGAAACGAGATGCCATATAGACAGGCGTGGAGGCTCTGGTACCCTGCTGTACCGCCTCTAGCTTGGATACAAGATGT
Organism: Eleutherodactylus coqui; assembly: GCF_035609145.1. NCBI lineage: Eukaryota > Metazoa > Chordata > Amphibia > Anura > Eleutherodactylidae > Eleutherodactylus > Eleutherodactylus coqui. Next base: position 224,383,229 of record NC_089837.1, on the reverse strand, counting down.
GCTACGGTGTGGTGGGGCCTGGATGCTGTAGTGCTAAGTTGGGCCACCTCTTGCTTGGATTCGGAATGTGATACGGGCGGGCATGGAATCCCTAGTGCCCTGCTGGGACACCTCCAGCTTTCTTATAAGATGAGATACGGGGGTGGGAGAAGGGGAAGGTAGCTGCAGCAGCCTGTTTCACCGCCTTTAGCTTGGATACGAGATGTGATCCCGGGGGGCATGGATGCTCTAGTGCTAAGCAGGGCCACCTTTTGCTTGGATGCAAGATGTCATACGGGCTGGCATGGACTCTCTAGTGCCCTGTTGCTCCAGCTTTCATAGAAGATGTGATACGGTTGGGCACGGAGGCTCCAGTTCACTGCTGTACCACCTCTGACAGGTGAGCCGTCATCAGCTCCCTTCCGACAATGCTTTCAGTTTTCAGGCCCCTGGGGTTCAGCTGCAGCGCCACCGGCCGCACTGTGTTCTAATGCCAATTTGGAGTCGTTACCCTGGGCCCGGGCCTATGGCTGCTTTGAGATGCCCATAATGAATCGCCTTGCGGGTGGTGCTACACTAACCGTAAAGCTACAGTGTCAGTCAATCACAGCGCTTGCCTAGCGACGCACGCTAAGGAGCTGGTGAAATAAGCAGATAGGCAGGTGACAAAGCCACTGTTTTTCCAATGGCAATCTCCTAACGGTTAATTTCGGTTGGCTCTTTCGGGGTTTTCAGCACGCGGAGCTAATATTTCGGCACAAATTTTGCGTTCCGTTGTGATAAGTAAAATGCGCGCATCTCCCTAAGGGCAAAGACTCTGCGGTTGGCGGCATAGAGATAGTGCTCAGGTTTACAGTCACGATTGGGCGGTACTATGGGTCAACCGCCACAACGGCAAGGGGGTGCGGCAGTGGAGCTGTGAGGCCCGGCGAGCCAAGCCAGGTGAGGCGTCACCCATAGCCACCTACGTTTTTGGTGGCAAACAGCGTGGTGGGCAATGCAGCGTTCGGGTTCCGGGTAAAAAATGGCGCCTTGGCGACATGTGCACAATGTAAGAGGCCTGTAATGATTTTCTCTGGTGTTTTGTATGTGCAAACTGTTTGGGTTAAATGGACGTCCCCGGGAGTGCGGTAGGGAAATTGCAGTGTGTAACGGAACTATGTTGTGCGGTGATTGTTTGAGTTTTGTCGGTTTTGAATTCTACTCTAATTGCAGTAAAAGGCTGTGAAATGAGCGGTTAATTTATTACAGAGCCCAGATGGTTGGGTGTGGTAGGAAGCCTAGGCCACTAAGGTAAAAGTAAAGCACGCCAGACAGTAATCCACCTAGTTGTTGTGATGGTGGTATGCCTTCAGCTGTCACTCTACCCCCCAGTGGGTACTGGGTACTCATTGCACCGACCTCAGAAGGACAGAAGGCTGAGTCGACCCTGAGCCGGTTACCTGACGTACACGGGGTTTGAACCCGCACATCTCAGGTCGTGAAGCGAGAGCTTAGCACTGCGTACTGCTGCCCTAATGCTCTGTGCCACACGAGGCTCACAATGTAACTAGGTGCCCGTTTACATCTATAATCCTGGTCCGGTGTCTAGCTGGGAAACGAGATGCCATATAGACAGGCGTGGAGGCTCTGGTACCCTGCTGTACCGCCTCTAGCTTGGATACAAGATGTGCTACGGTGTTAAGAAAATTGTAGATCAATGTATCAGTTAATTATTCTATATTGCATTGTAGAGCATGATACTGGTATGAGTAGTGAAAGAGTTAAATATATCCCTTCTTTGGGCCTCCATGTCTTCTCAGGAAAGATGATAGTCTACTAGACCCCCCATGTATGCATATCTATAGACAGGAAGCTACACACCACAGGGGATAGGTCTGGAAAGTATTACATGCATTCCTTTCTCCTGAATTCATAGTGGTCTCATTGTATGTAATAGATACACCCTAGAAGGTGTAACCTATGTTAAGCATTTTTTATCTTAACCTATCATATATTCTATCCATTTTTGGAGGTATAATCTTTACTGTGATGTCATTTAGGATATAAATACTTTGTCCACCTCAGAATAAAGTAGAAATTATTTGATACCACATAAGTGGTTTGATTTGAATTTCTCCTGAGCTCAGATTACTACACGGAATCTGATAGTCTTCTTCTTGAAAACAAATTCTCTCTACATTTTTGGTCCTTCGAGCCGGAATCACTCACTGCAGAGGGACAGGACACTGACTGAACAGGTGGGTCTGAAGTACTCTCCGATCACTAAAAGACCTCCGTCTTGATTAGACGTCATTAGAGGCCAGTCGGGCATCCTGTCCGAAACAGTGACGTTTTTCCGAATTAGCCTGAGAATTTAGAGGCCTTCCAGATAACGTGTAGTAAGTATACCGGTTGTATACCTTTTTTCTTCATCTTTCTGTCTTCTCTGTATTCTTCATTGCTTAGACGATTTTAAAATGTGTATAGTAACTGAGAAGGAAGTATAGACGAATTGGTTGCCAAGGGGGCAATAGCAGTAGTCTATGTGAGACCATAGCCATTGTGAGAAGGCTACAGGAAAGAATTAATCCGTGCACGTTAAACAAGGGGTTAAATGACGTCTAACGACACATGGGTGTCGCCAAGAGTACAACATTGTGATAAGCTTTGTGTTGAGGGAACTTTACTCATTATTTTCTTACTACTTCTTTTTTCCTTGATATTGTGTTATAGAATAACTAAGAATATACAAAGAGGGCGGCCGCCTACTAACATATTGTAATATTTGTATTGCTGTCTTATATTGAATGTGTGAGTGATTGAGATGAGTGGATCCGATACGTGGGCATTGACCTCTAGGACACATTAAGGACCAACCTCGCTGTGCAGGTTGTTTTCGGACAAGTCCCTTATTGTGTTCGATGTTCACAGGCCCTACTCGGTGATACTGAAAGGGGGTCTTCGTGTATAAAGCGAAGCAGCGATTCTGGTAAGGGACCTTTGCGTTTTCACTATATATTTTAGTGGCCAGAGGCTTGTTTTATGTTGTTTGTCTTGTAAATCGGCGCCAAGAACATAATTACTAACAATGGGAAATACAAATTGTAAGGCATTTTCCTGTGCATGTCTCTGTTGTTGTTGTCAACAACGGGAGGTCCTTGAAGGGGATAAGAAGTACATGCACAAGTTAGATCCTGACTATGTCAAATATTGTGACAAGTGGGAAAAGAAATATGGATTTAGAAATAAATTGAAAGTTAATAGTTGTAAAGAATTATGTGATAAAATACGGACAAAATCAACTAAAGATCAGCAGAAATACGGATTATCCGCTGCTGAAGCCTGGTTAAAAGAAGCCCAAACCCGCCATACTCAGATAAAAAATAGACCCAATGCAGCAAAGACTGAAATGATGCCTCTAGTAGATAAAGAAGATGATCATTTAGTCTGCCCTGTACAAACTGTGCCACCTATCCCTGTAGCTGCATATGAGGGTTTGGATGGTGTCCAACCACCCCCATACGGGCAAAATTCCACACCTAATGCTCCTTTGTTGCCAAATCATCATATAGATTCCTTGTTAGATGATAGTAATTTCAAGACTCCTGTGACCCAGGGCCCCCGCAGGAGTGAGAGACAAATGATTCAACGAGTAGCGCAACAGAGTAAGGATGTCTTTCCTATGATTGATGTCCCGAACCCCCGGGGTGGGCTAGATGATGGCCAGGGGGGTCAACATCCTGCTACCATGGAAGTATACAGACCATGGACAGAGAAGGATGTTGTAAAAGCCACAGAGCATATTAAGCATCCAAAAATAGACCCTCGACAGTTTGATGAACAATTTAGAGGGTTAATGAGAAGTTATAAATTGAATGGGGAAGAAATAGAGAGAGCAGCTAGAAGAATTCTAGGGCCAGATTGGAGTTCTGTAGAAGGCAATTGGAATGGGAGGGGAGGAGATGGTAGACCTCTTCCACATGATAATCAGGATTTAATAGAGAGAACAAACAATTTAATTCAAAGATGTAGGAATAGGTGGGCTAGAAGGACGAATTGGGTGGAAATAAATAGATGTACTCAGAGAGATGATGAGGATGTAGATCAGTATTATCATAGATTGAAGGAAGTATTTAACATCTATAGTGGACTAGAGGCACCAGAGGGAAATCAGGAAGAGAGAGATGATCCGAATGCTGCATATAATCAACAGTTAAAGAATGCGTTTGTAAGTGGACTTAAGAAAGAAATAGGAGGTTATATAACAAAGCATATGGTTACCCTTAGAACAGGATCATTGCTGGATGTTTTGGAGTATGCAAAACATGCGGAAAAATTTTACAAAGAGAAGGGAAAGAAGGGTGAGAGAGTGAGGGTTTTTATACAGGGGGAAGAATGTGATGCGATGGTTCAGGAAAGTCAGAGAGGTCATTGGACAGCGAGAGGACGTGGAAGTAGAGGTAGAGGGAGAAGCAGAGGTCGAGTGCCGTTCAGGGACTCAATAGTGTGTTGGAATTGTGGGAAATCTGGTCATATTGCCCGAGGATGTCCAGAGAACGAATACTCTCGGACACCTTGGGAAAAATGACTAGAAGAGGTGGATGTACAACACTTGGAGGATCTCTTGGCAATTTCTACTCTGCCTGAGATAGATCTCCAGGTGAATGGGCGGATGATTACTTTCCTGGTGGACTCAGGAGCCACTAGGACATTAATACATCCCAATGATGTACCTGATGTAAAATGCAGTAACAGTCATATCATGGTAAGAGGGGTTAATGGCCGGACCCACAGGGAATCCCTCTCTGAACCCGTTATCATAACGGACCCAGAGACAAATAAGTCTGTAAAATGTCAGATTATAGTGTCTCGAATATGTCCAGTAAATTTATTGGGACGTGACATGATGATGAAATTAGGTATTTCTATTATCCCCAAGGGAAATAAATTTGAAGTTAGAACAGCCCCTGGAGAACTGCAGACATACTACACACTGAAGATAGCAGTGGAGCAATGTAGGTGGGAAGTAAACAACATAATGAAGGAGGCAGAGAAACAAGTAAATACAGCACTGCAATGCCATCCTGGTGAAAAAACTTTTTCCGCCAGGGTGGAGTTTCAGCCAGAACTAAATCTTCATTGTACTATGTGGTACCGGTTCTATCAAGGGCCGGATATCTCGTATGAAAAGGAATTGTTTAGAGAGAGTCCCACATCCATCACAGTGGAACAGATATTTTGGGATACAGAGGGATTTTCCGCAGCCTCATGTATCCTTAGTGAACACATGCAGTCACTATACAAAGGACTAAGCCCCCATATATCCCTCTCAAAACCACCAAATGCAGAATGGAAAGAACTAGGCCAATTTGTACGTGCTTGTAAACAAAGTAAGGATTGGATCCGGAGGCCAGATGGCATCTGGGAAAATCCTAGGTTAAAATCATTTGCAAAAATAGTCCAAACTACCTTGGTAGCACATCCTGAAGCCTTGATTCCAGAAGGATCATTATTACCCTGACACATAAATCTTACAGTACAGGAGACGGACCTTGAACAGTTGCCTGATAGTCTGTGGTCAAAAGGGCCAGCTGATGTGGGATTGATAAAGGGAGTAGAACCAGTCACTATTACTCCTAGATCTACCTTCCGTCCACATCAGAGACAGTACCCCCTTAAACCAGAAGCTGAACTTGGCATAGAGCCTATAATCAAAGATCTGTTACAGGCAGGAGTCATTGTGCCATGTCCAGACAGTCCCTGTAACACACCTCTGTTTCCGGTTAAAAAGGCTCCTCCATCCATGGGATGGCGGATGGTGCAGGATTTACAACAAGTAAATAAGGCCGTAATTCCAAGAGCCCCCACAGTACCAGATCCACATACCTTACTTAATGACCTCAGACCAGAATCTACTCATTTTACTGTCGTGGACATAAGTAATGCTTTTTTTAGCATACCTGTACACCCTGATCACCAATTTTGGTTTGCTTTCACTTATAGGGGAAGTAGATATACCTTCACCAGGGTGCCACAGGGGTATTGTGAGTCTCCTACAATTTTCTCCCAGGCTATGTCAGCAAACTTAGCCCAGTTCCAACCTCCTAAAGGTAGTCAGCTATTACTGTATGTTGATGACATACTGCTGGCAGCAGACAGTGAGGAGAATTGTAGGGAGGACACAATTGCACTCTTGAGGTTTCTCTATGAGCAAGGCCACAAAGTAAATAAGAAGAAACTCCAATATTGTCAACAAACAGTTAAATATTTGGGGTATAATCTGTCCCATGAAGGTAGGCATTTAGATGACATCAGGAAAAAAGCAATCCTGGAGGTCCCAAAACCACAAACAAAAAAACAAATGATGTCTTTTTTGGGAATGACAAACTTCTGCAGAGCCTGGATCCCAAATTATGCATCTCTGACAGCGCCTCTTAGTAGACTCATCTATGATGAACCTCTGGCTGCAGCTGATAAAATCCAGTGGGATGGATCCTCTGAAGAAGCCTTTGTTACATTAAAACAGACTCTGGTGGGCACATCTGTCTTGGGCCTCCCAAATTACAGCAAGCCCTTTGTGCAAACTGTTGACTCAAGAGAAGGATATATGACCTCTGTGTTAACTCAGGAACACGGTGGAAAACAGAGACCGTTAGCATATTACTCTTGCAGATTAGATCCAGTGGCCCGTGCGCTCCCCCCCTGTGTACAAGCGGTAGTAGCAGCAGCTGAAGCAATCAAATCTTCTGCCACTATAGTGCTGTTCCACCCACTTACACTGAAAGTACCACACGCTGTTGCAGTTATTCTCCTACAAAACAAGATCTCATATCTTAGTCCTTCCAGACATCTCTCCTGCATGACACTACTGCTCTCACAGCCACATCTGACAATTGAGAGATGCACAACACTCAATCCATCTACCTTACTGCCTATTTCTTCAGACGGTACTCCACACAACTGTCTGGGGAAAATAGCGCAAAATGTTTTACCCAGACCAGATCTACAAGATATACCTCTTATGGATGCGGAATACACTCTCTTTGTAGATGGGTCATCTAGGAAAAACCCTGATGGCACTAACGCCACCGGATATGCCGTGGTTACACTGGAACAGACTGTAATAGTTGGGTCCTTGCCAAAGCACTACTCTGCACAAGCAGCAGAACTAGTAGCTCTGACTAAGGCCTGTCAGTGGGCACAGGGTAAGAAGGTCACTATTTACACTGATAGCCAATATGCCTTTTCTACAGTACATGTGTTTGCACAACAATGGAAAAACAGGGGGATGGTCACCTCCACAGGGAAAGACATAAACCATAAAGATTTGATTTTACAATTACTTGATGCTATACAACTACCCGCACAACTAGCAATTTGTAAATGTCAAGCACATACGTCCAATCAAGATCCCATTTCTATAGGGAACAGAAGAGCAGATGAGGCTGCAAAGGAAGCTTCACAGACACAACAAATGTATATGCCAGAAACTGTAACCCTAGACATGCAAATACTCAAAGATATGCAAACACATGCCCCACAAAATGAGATACAATACTGGATAAACAAAGGAGCCATACAGAAGGATGGATTATATATTTCCACAGACGATAAACCCATCCTACCTAAGTCACTATTCAGATATGCAGCAGTATTGAGCCATGGTCTCTGCCATGTCTCAACAGGAGGGATGGTTGCACTGATATCTAAAGTATTCACAGCGTATGGCTTCACAAATTACTCAAAAAAATTTTGTTTGTCCTGTCTTGTCTGTGCAAAACACAATGCACAAGGGAATATAAGACCAAAAAGGGGGCATTTTCCGACACCTCAGTATCCCTTCCAGCACATTTGTATGGATTATATTGAATTAAACAAATGTGAAGGTAAGAAATACTGTCTAGTTATCATAGATGCTTTAACTAAGTGGATAGAAGTGTTTCCCACGGGTCAGTCAGATGCAGCCACAGTGGCTAAAGCATTACTAAGGGAAATAATACCTAGGTTTGGAGTACCAGAGAGGATCTATAGTGACAATGGAGCCCATTTTGTGAACGAAGTCATCTCCAAGCTAGGAGAGGTATTAAATATAGAGTTGAAACATCACTGTGCCTATCATACTCAATCAGCAGGATTGGTAGAAAGACATAATGGTATACTTAAAAACAAACTTAAGAAAGCTATGGAGCAAACGGGAAGAAATTGGATATATTGCTTACCTCTAGCAGTACTTAGTATGCATATTACACCCACTAAGGAAGGTTTAAGTCCATTTGAAATAATGTATGGTAAACCATTTAAAATACCTCAACTTAATATAGTAAGGGGGGATGAAGAAGCAGATAGGACTCTTGCAGAATACATGGCTAAATTATTGCAATCTAAAGAAATAATTATTTCCAATTCTGTTCCAGAAGAACCAGTACAATGGGACGAGAAAATAATACCAGGTGATTGGGTCCTAATCAAAGTTATAAAGAAAAAGAGCTGGAAGACCCCAAAGTGGGAAGGACCTTACAAAGTACTCCTCACCACCCCCACAGCAATAAAGATTGCTGAACGGCAAACCTGGATTCACCAATCTCACTGTAAAAAGGTAACACAGGCAGGGCAGGGACAGTGTGCTGAGGAGGTTCTGGTTTAAAAGTCCACTACAAAGGTGGGGGCCATATTAGGTGGTCCTCGTCTCAAACCGGTGAAAAAATCCACACCCCTTTCCCCAAAGGCCTCCTCGGTAAAGACAAAATGGCAGGAATAGCATTTCTTTTTGGTGTATTGGTGAGTTTGGGGAATGCTATTGATGACACCCCTGAAATTGTCAGAGGTCATCATCATATTTACCCTGATCCTACACAATGGGAGGATACTGGTAGAGCTCTGAATTTAACGTTTATAGAAGGAGTGACAAGCACCATACTGGTAGACATGTGTCAGTTGATGAGCTGTGGGGATCACACTGCAGCAAAGAAACTTACCTGGGCAGACAAATATATTTGTTTTCTTGATATTGGAACTGAATGTACAGGTTGGTCTCAAGCCTTGTGGACCACAGCAGCCCAGGATTGGGGTTATACAATGTCAAGGACAGATGCACAAAGCTTGAAGAAAAGATTATCTGTAATAAAGGCAGTAAACTCCCCATGCACACATAGCAAAGATTGTAATCAATTGTTAATCACACTGCAAAACCCTATCTCAAAAGACCAAAGGTTGTTTGCTATAGGTGCATGGGTATCTGGAATTAATCCAATAGGACATTTCTTTATACAAGTAATTCAAAATAAAACAAAATATATGGAAGTAACTAAAACACAGAGTGACACAATGGTTGAAGATTTCGGTGACACTATAAGGGCGAGCACCCACTGGCGTTTTTTTACCTGCGTTTTGCGTTTTGCGTTTTTCCTGCACAGGCATAGAGATAACATGTGTTCCTGTCCACTGGCGTTTTTTTTGCGTTGCGTTTGCGTTTTTAACATAGGAGCTGTCAGTTGCATATGTGTCCTTATTTTTCTCCATGGAAATTAATGGAAAAGCCGCGAAAACGCCGCGAAAAACGCCGCGGAAAACGGGCGGAAAAAACGCGGGGAACGCGGCGAAAACGCTGCGTTTTTTTCCCGCGGAAAACGCAAACGCCAGTGGGTGCTCGCCCTAAGGTTTACAAATCTCACAATGGAAGACCAGTTAGCTTTAGAAGTGGGATATGAGGAAAAGAATAAATGGTTGGAATGGTTAAGATACACTGCACATAGTTTGAGAAAAGAAAATTGTATCATTTGTGCCACAGCCAGACCACACTTGGGCACAATACCTTTTCCACTCAGTAATGCTACTGATCCTGAGGGGTTAAAATGTATGATTAAGCTTTTCAATTCTACCTACACCCCACAGATAAGTGATCCATGTTATACATTGAGTTTGCTGTTTCCACCTGTGAGCGGGGACCAAATACCACCTGCCGTTGTCTCTTATCCTGGGAATTATACTTGCTTCACATTACCTGGTAATGGGACCGAGGCAGACTACGGGAGACTGCCTAAGGGATACTGTGCGGAGAGGATAACTGTAGAGGGCACGCTATTTTCTGGGATATGGCCTGAGCTACAGAGAGCACGTGCAGACGTGTGGTGGTTGTGTGGGGACAGGCGTTTAAAACAGGTGCCAGGTACAGACCTCAACGGGGATTGTGCTTTGGTACAACTGATAATGCCTGTGTACCTCATGACCTCCGAGGGCAACAGCAAGGGCCGTGTCCGGAGAACTAGGGACACCTCTCCCAAAGGTTCCTTTGACGCCAATGTTTACATTGACACCATCGGGGTCCCAAGGGGGATACCGGACGAGTATAAGGCAAGGAATCAGGTAGCTGCGGGGTTTGAGTCTCTTCTTGCATGGTGGGTAACAGTGAATAAAAATGTAGACTGGATTAATTATATATATTATAACCAACAGAGATTTGTTAATTATACAAGAGATGCAATCAAGGGCCTAGCGGAACAACTAGGACCTACCTCACTCATTGCATGGCAAAATAGAATGGCTCTTGATATGTTACTAGCAGAAAAAGGAGGAGTTTGTAAAATGATTGGAGGATATTGTTGTACTTTCATTCCTAATAACACAGCACCTGATGGTAGTGTTACTCGAGCACTGGAAGGGTTAAATGCATTATCAAATGAACTAGCCGAGAACTCTGGTATAAACCATCCATTCACAGACTGGTTGGAAAACTTGTTCGGACACTGGTCACAAGTCATATACTCCACATTAGTCTCTATGTCAGTATTTGCCTCCATTCTAATACTCTGTGGTTGTTGTTGTATTCCATGTATCCGAGGACTGTTACAAAACCTTATTAACACTTCCATCACCAAAACTATGTTCCAAAATATACAAGATGACGAAGAACAGGATGATTTACTGGGTCAGGTGACCACCTTTTATGACAAGTGATGGTTAAAAGTTCTATGAAGAAAGCACCATTTTTCTTTGATGATTTTGAAGTGTGACATTTTGATTCCAGTGCGTTCTGATTGTACCGGAGGATTGCTCTAAATCACTGATGGACATTTCGATACGTAAGATTTTATATCATGATGGACAATCATTTATATATGAAGAAAGGAGCATCAATCTCATAATAAATAAAGGCCAAGCTTCTCTTGGAGGCGGGCCTAATTGTGGGTACAATTGGTGGAATGACTTTATATATATATATATCAATGTAATACTTTTATATGAAATAATTATATACTTAGTCTTGAAGTGTGAACCCAGGCGTCCTGGTAATAAAGCTTCGGGCCGTAGCCAGGGGGTCTGTGGTAGAGTCATTTTATATGTGTATTTACTATTATACTGTGTTGATGTATTGATCTAAAGTGGGGAATGTTAAGAAAATTGTAGATCAATGTATCAGTTAATTATTCTATATTGCATTGTAGAGCATGATACTGGTATGAGTAGTGAAAGAGTTAAATATATCCCTTCTTTGGGCCTCCATGTCTTCTCAGGAAAGATGATAGTCTACTAGACCCCCCATGTATGCATATCTATAGACAGGAAGCTACACACCACAGGGGATAGGTCTGGAAAGTATTACATGCATTCCTTTCTCCTGAATTCATAGTGGTCTCATTGTATGTAATAGATACACCCTAGAAGGTGTAACCTATGTTAAGCATTTTTTATCTTAACCTATCATATATTCTATCCATTTTTGGAGGTATAATCTTTACTGTGATGTCATTTAGGATATAAATACTTTGTCCACCTCAGAATAAAGTAGAAATTATTTGATACCACATAAGTGGTTTGATTTGAATTTCTCCTGAGCTCAGATTACTACACGGAATCTGATAGTCTTCTTCTTGAAAACAAATTCTCTCTACATACGGTGTGGTGGGGCCTGGATGCTGTAGTGCTAAGTTGGGCCACCTCTTGCTTGGATTCGGAATGTGATACGGGCGGGCATGGAATCCCTAGTGCCCTGCTGGGACACCTCCAGCTTTCGTATAAGATGAGATACGGGGGTGGGAGAAGGGGAAGGTAGCTGCAGCAGCCTGTTTCACCGCCTTTAGCTTGGATACGAGATGTGATCCCGGGGGGCATGGATGCTCTAGTGCTAAGCAGGGCCACCTTTTGCTTGGATGCAAGATGTCATACGGGCTGGCATGGACTCTCTAGTGCCCTGTTGCTCCAGCTTTCATAGAAGATGTGATACGGTTGGGCACGGAGGCTCCAGTTCACTGCTGTACCACCTCTGACAGGTGAGCCGTCATCAGCTCCCTTCCGACAATGCTTTCAGTTTTCAGGCCCCTGGGGTTCAGCTGCAGCGCCACCGGCCGCACTGTGTTCTAATGCCAATTTGGAGTCGTTACCCTGGGCCCGGGCCTATGGTTGCTTTTGAGATGCCCATAATGAATCGCCTTGCGGGTGGTGCTACACTAACCGTAAAGCTACAGTGTCAGTCAATCACAGCGCTTGCCTAGCGACGCACGCTAAGGAGCTGGTGGAATAAGCAGATAGGCAGGTGACAAAGCCACTGTTTTTCCAATGGCAATCTCCTAACGGTTCATTTCGGTTGGCTCTTTCGGGGTTTTCAGCACGCGGAGCTAATATTTCGGCACGAATTTTGTGTTCCGTTGTGATAAGTAAAATGCGCGCGTCTCCCTAAGGGCAAAGACTCTGCGGTTGGCAGCATAGAGATAGCGCTCAGGTTTACAGTCACGATTGGGCGGTACTATGGGTCAACCGCCACAACGGCAAGCGGGTGCGGCAGTGGAGCTGTGAGGCCCGGCGAGCCAAGCCAGGTGAGGCGTCACCCATAGCCACCTACGTTTTTGGTGGCTAACAGCGTGGTGGGCAATGCAGCGTTCGGGTTCCGGGTAAAAATGGCGCCTTGGCGACATGTGCAGAATGTAAGAGGCCTGTAATGATTTTCTCTGGTCTTCTGTATGTGCAAACTGTTTGGGTTAAATGGACGTCCACGGGAGTGCGGTAGGGAAATTGCAGTGTGTAACGGAACTATGTTGTGCGGTGATGGTTTGAGTTTTGTCGGTTTCGAATTCTTCCCTAATTAGAGTAAAAGGCTGTGAAATGAGCGGTTAATTTATTACAGAGCCCAGAGGGTTGGGTGTGGTAGGAAGCCTAGGCCACTAAGGTAAAAGTAAAGCGCACCAGACAGTAATCCACCTAGTTGTTGTGATGGTGGTATGCCTTCAGCTGTCACTCTACCCCCCAGTGGGTACTGGGTACTCATTGCACCAACCTCGGAAGGACAGAAGGCTGAGTCGACCCTAAGCCGGTTACCTGACGTACACGGGGTTTGAACCCGCACATCTGAGGTCGTGAAGCGAGAGCTTAGCACTGCATACTGCTGCCCTAATGCTCTGTGCCACACGGGGCTCACAATGTAACTAGGTGCCCGTTTACATCTATAATCCTGGTGCAGTGTCTAGCTTGGAAACGACATGCCATATAGACAGGCGTGGAGGCTCTGGTATCCTGCTGTACCGCCTCTAGTTTGGATACAAGATGTGCTACGGTGTGGTGGAGCCTGGATGCTGTAGTGCTAAGTTGGGCCACCTCTTGCTTGGATTCAGAATGTGATACGGGCGGGCATGGAATCCCTAGTGCCCTGCTGGGACACCTCCAGCTTTCGTATAAGATGTGATACGGGGGTGGGAGAAGGGGAAGGTAGCTGCAGCAGCCTGTTTCACCGCCTTTAGCTTGGATACGAGATGTCATCCCGGGGGGCATGGATGCTCTAGTGCTAAGCAGGGCCACCTTTTGCTTGGATGTAAGCAAATGGGTCAACCACCACAACGGCAAGCGGGTGCAGCAGTGGAGCTGTGAGGCCCGGCGAGCCAAGCCAGGTGAGGGTCGCCGTCACCCATAGCCACCTACGTTTTTGGTGGCTAACAGTGTGGTGGGCAATGCAGCGTTCGGGTTCCGGGTAAAAATGGCGCCTTGGCGACATGTGCAGAATGTAAGAGGCCTGTAATGATTTTCTCTGGTCTTCTGTATGTGCAAACTGTTTGGGTTAAATGGACGTCCACGGGAGTGCGGTAGGGAAATTGCAGTGTGTAACGGAACTATGTTGTGCGGTGATGGTTTGAGTTTTGTCGGTTTCGAATTCTTCCCTAATTAGAGTAAAAGGCTGTGAAATGAGCGGTTAATTTATTACAGAGCCCAGAGGGTTGGGTGTGGTAGGAAGCCTAGGCCACTAAGGTAAAAGTAAAGCGCGCCAGACAGTAATCCACCTAGTTGTTGTGATGGTGGTATGCCTTCAGCTGTCACTCTACCCCCCAGTGGGTACTGGGTACTCATTGCACCAACCTCGGAAGGACAGAAGGCTGAGTCGACCCTGAGCCGGTTACCTGACGTACACGGGGTTTGAACCCGCACATCTGAGGTCGTGAAGCGAGAGCTTAGCACTGCGTACTGCTGCCCTAATGCTCTGTGCCACACGAGGCTCACAATGTAACTAGGTGCCCGTTTACATCTATAATCCTGGTGCAGTGTCTAGCTTGGAAACGACATGCCATATAGACAGGCGTGGAGGCTCTGGTATCCTGCTGTACCGCCTCTAGCTTGGATACAAGATGTGCTACGGTGTGGTGGAGCCTGGATGCTGTAGTGCTAAGTTGGGCCACCTCTTGCTTGGATTCAGAATGTGATACGGGCGGGCATGGAATCCCTAGTGCCCTGCTGGGACACCTCCAGCTTTCGTATAAGATGTGATACGGGGGTGGGAGAAGGGGAAGGTAGCTGCAGCAGCCTGTTTCACCGCCTTTAGCTTGGATACGAGATGTCATCCCGGGGGGCATGGATGCTCTAGTGCTAAGCAGGGCCACCTTTTGCTTGGATGTAAGCAAATGGGTCAACCGCCACAACGGCAAGCGGGTGCGGCAGTGGAGCTGTGAGGCCCGGCGAGCCAAGCCAGGTGAGGGTCGCCGTCACCCATAGCCACCTACGTTTTTGGTGGCTAACAGTGTGGTGGGCAATGCAGCGTTCGGGTTCCGGGTAAAAATGGCGCCTTGGCGACATGTGCAGAATGTAAGAGGCCTGTAATGATTTTCTCTGGTCTTCTGTATGTGCAAACTGTTTGGGTTAAATGGACGTCCACGGGAGTGCGGTAGGGAAATTGCAGTGTGTAACGGAACTATGTTGTGCGGTGATGGTTTGAGTTTTGTCGGTTTCGAATTCTTCTCTAATTAGAGTAAAAGGCTGTGAAATGAGCGGTTAATTTATTACAGAGCCCAGATGGTTGGGTGTGGTAGGAAGCCTAGGCCACTAAGGTAAAAGTAAAGCGCGCCAGACAGTAATCCACCTAGTTGTTGTGATGGTGGTATGCCTTCAGCTGTCACTCTACCCCCCAGTGGGTTTTGGGTACTCATTGCACCGACCTTGGAAGGACAGAAGGCTGAGTCGACCCTGAGCCGGTTACCTGACGTACACGGGGTTTGAACCCGCACATCTCAGGTCGTGAAGCGAGAGCTTAGCACTGCGTACTGCTGCCCTAATGCTCTGTGCCACACGAGGCTCACAATGTAACTAGGTGCCCGTTTACATCTATAATCCTGGTGCAGTGTCTAGCTTGGAAACGACATGCCATATAGACAGGCGTGGAGGCTCTGGTATCCTGCTGTACCGCCTCTAGCTTGGATACAAGATGTGCTACGGTGTGGTGGAGCCTGGATGCTGTAGTGCTAAGTTGGGCCACCTCTTGCTTGGATTCAGAATGTGATACGGGCGGGCATGGAATCCCTAGTGCCCTGCTGGGACACCTCCAGCTTTCGTATAAGATGTGATACGGGGGTGGGAGAAGGGGAAGGTAGCTGCAGCAGCCTGTTTCACCGCCTTTAGCTTGGATACGAGATGTCATCCCGGGGGGCATGGATGCTCTAGTGCTAAGCAGGGCCACCTTTTGCTTGGATGTAAGCAAATGGGTCAACCGCCACAACGGCAAGCGGGTGCGGCAGTGGAGCTGTGAGGCCCGGCGAGCCAAGCCAGGTGAGGGTCGCCGTCACCCATAGCCACCTACGTTTTTGGTGGCTAACAGCGTGGTGGGCAATGCAGCGTTCGGGTTCCGGGTAAAAATGGCGCCTTGGCGACATGTGCAGAATGTAAGAGGCCTGTAATGATTTTCTCTGGTCTTCTGTATGTGCAAACTGTTTGGGTTAAATGGACGTCCACGGGAGTGCGGTAGGGAAATTGCAGTGTGTAACGGAACTATGTTGTGCGGTGATGGTTTGAGTTTTGTCGGTTTCGAATTCTTCCCTAATTAGAGTAAAAGGCTGTGAAATGAGCGGTTAATTTATTACAGAGCCCAGAGGGTTGGGTGTGGTAGGAAGCCTAGGCCACTAAGGTAAAAGTAAAGCGCGCCAGACAGTAATCCACCTAGTTGTTGTGATGGTGGTATGCCTTCAGCTGTCACTCTACCCCCCAGTGGGTACTGGGTACTCATTGCACCGACCTCGGAAGGACAGAAGGCTGAGTCGACCCTGAGCCGGTTACCTGACGTACACGGGGTTTGAACCCGCACATCTCAGGTCGTGAAGCGAGAGCTTAGCACTGCGTACTGCTGCCCTAATGCTCTGTGCCACACGAGGCTCACAATGTAACTAGGTGCCCGTTTACATCTATAATCCTGGTGCAGTGTCTAGCTTGGAAACGACATGCCATATAGACAGGCGTGGAGGCTTTGGTATCCTGCTGTACCGCCTCTAGCTTGGATACAAGATGTGCTACGGTGTGGTGGAGCCTGGATGCTGTAGTGCTAAGTTGGGCCACCTCTTGCTTGGATTCAGAATGTGATACGGGCGGGCATGGAATCCCTAGTGCCCTGCTGGGACACCTCCAGCTTTCGTATAAGATGTGATACGGGGGTGGGAGAAGGGGAAGGTAGCTGCAGCAGCCTGTTTCACCGCCTTTAGCTTGGATACGAGATGTCATCCCGGGGGGCATGGATGCTCTAGTGCTAAGCAGGGCCACCTTTTGCTTGGATGTAAGCAAATGGGTCAACCGCCACAACGGCAAGCGGGTGCGGCAGTGGAGCTGTGAGGCCCGGCGAGCCAAGCCAGGTGAGGGTCGCCGTCACCCATAGCCACCTACGTTTTTGGTGGCTAACAGCGTGGTGGGCAATGCAGCGTTCGGGTTCCGGGTAAAAATGGCGCCTTGGCGACATGTGCAGAATGTAAGAGGCCTGTAATGATTTTCTCTGGTCTTCTGTATGTGCAAACTGTTTGGGTTAAATGGACGTCCACGGGAGTGCGGTAGGGAAATTGCAGTGTGTAACGGAACTATGTTGTGCGGTGATGGTTTGAGTTTTGTCGGTTTCGAATTCTTCCCTAATTAGAGTAAAAGGCTGTGAAATGAGCGGTTAATTTATTACAGAGCCCAGAGGGTTGGGTGTGGTAGGAAGCCTAGGCCACTAAGGTAAAAGTAAAGCGCACCAGACAGTAATCCACCTAGTTGTTGTGATGGTGGTATGCCTTCAGCTGTCACTCTACCCCCCAGTGGGTACTGGGTACTCATTGCACCGACCTCAGAAGGACAGAAGGCTGAGTCGACCCTGAGCCGGTTACCTGACGTACACGGGGTTTGAACCCGCACATCTCAGGTCGTGAAGCGAGAGCTTAGCACTGCGTACTGCTGCCCTAATGCTCTGTGCCACACGAGGCTCACAATGTAACTAGGTGCCCGTTTACATCTATAATCCTGGTGCAGTGTCTAGCTTGGAAACGACATGCCATATAGACAGGCGTGGAGGCTTTGGTATCCTGCTGTACCGCCTCTAGCTTGGATACAAGATGTGCTACGGTGTGGTGGAGCCTGGATGCTGTAGTGCTAAGTTGGGCCACCTCTTGCTTGGATTCAGAATGTGATACGGGCGGGCATGGAATCCCTAGTGCCCTGCTGGGACACCTCCAGCTTTCGTATAAGATGTGATACGGGGGTGGGAGAAGGGGAAGGTAGCTGCAGCAGCCTGTTTCACCGCCTTTAGCTTGGATACGAGATGTCATCCCGGGGGGCATGGATGCTCTAGTGCTAAGCAGGGCCACCTTTTGCTTGGATGTAAGCAAATGGGTCAACCGCCACAACGGCAAGCGGGTGCGGCAGTGGAGCTGTGAGGCCCGGCGAGCCAAGCCAGGTGAGGGTCGCCGTCACCCATAGCCACCTACGTTTTTGGTGGCTAACAGCGTGGTGGGCAATGCAGCGTTCGGGTTCCGGGTAAAAATGGCGCCTTGGCGACATGTGCAGAATGTAAGAGGCCTGTAATGATTTTCTCTGGTCTTCTGTATGTGCAAACTGTTTGGGTTAAATGGACGTCCACGGGAGTGCGGTAGGGAAATTGCAGTGTGTAACGGAACTATGTTGTGCGGTGATGGTTTGAGTTTTGTCGGTTTCGAATTCTTCCCTAATTAGAGTAAAAGGCTGTGAAATGAGCGGTTAATTTATTACAGAGCCCAGAGGGTTGGGTGTGGTAGGAAGCCTAGGCCACTAAGGTAAAAGTAAAGCGCACCAGACAGTAATCCACCTAGTTGTTGTGATGGTGGTATGCCTTCAGCTGTCACTCTACCCCCCAGTGGGTACTGGGTACTCATTGCACCGACCTCGGAAGGACAGAAGGCTGAGTCGACCCTGAGCCGGCTATCTGACGTATGCGGGGTTTGAACCCGCACATCTCAGGTCGTGAAGCGAGAGCTTAGCACTGCATACTGCTGCCCTAATGCTCTGCGCCACACGAGGCTCACAATGTAACTAGGTGCCCGTTTACATCTATAATCCTGGTGCAGTGTCTAGCTTGGAAACGACATGCCATATAGACAGGCGTGGAGGCTCTGGTATCCTGCTGTACCGCCTCTAGCTTGGATACAAGATGTGCTACGGTGTGGTGGAGCCTGGATGCTGTAGTGCTAAGTTGGGCCACCTCTTGCTTGGATTCAGAATGTGATACGGGCGGGCATGGAATCCCTAGTGCCCTGCTGGGACACCTCCAGCTTTCGTATAAGATGTGATACGGGGGTGGGAGAAGGGGAAGGTAGCTGCAGCAGCCTGTTTCACCGCCTTTAGCTTGGATACGAGATGTCATCCCGGGGGGCATGGATGCTCTAGTGCTAAGCATGGCCACCTTTTGCTTGGATGTAAGATGTCATACGGGCTGGCATGGACTCTCTAGTGCCCTGTTGCTCCAGCTTTCATAGAAGATGTGATACGGTTGGGCACGCAGGCGCCAGTTCACTGCTGTACCACCTCTGACAGATGAGCCGTCATCAGCTCCCTTCCGACAATGCTTTCAGTTTTCAGGCCCCTGGGGTTCAGCTGCAGCGCCACCGGCCGCACTGTGTTCTAATGCCAATTTGGAGCCGTTACCCTGGGCCCGGGCCTATGGCTGCTTTTGAGATGCCCATAATGAATCGCCTTGCGGGTGGTGCTACACTAACCGTAAAGCTACAGTGTCAGTCAATCACAGCGCTTGCCTAGCGACGCACGCTAAGGAGCTGGTGGAATAAGCAGATAGGCAGGTGACAAAGCCACTGTTTTTCCAATGGCAATCTCCTAATGGTTAATTTCGGTTGGCTCTTTCGGGGTTTTCAGCACGCGGAGCTAATATTTCGGCACGAATTTTGTGTTCCGTTGTGATAAGTAAAATGCGCGCGTCTCCCTAAGGGCAAAGACTCTGCGGTTGGCAGCATAGAGATAGCGCTCAGGTTTACAGTCACGATTGGGCGGTACTATGGGTCAACCGCCACAACGGCAAGCGGGTGCGGCAGTGGAGCTGTGAGGCCCGGCGAGCCAAGCCAGGTGAGGGTCGCCGTCACCCATAGCCACCTACGTTTTTGGTGGCTAACAGCGTGGTGGGCAATGCAGCGTTCGGGTTCCGGGTAAAAATGGCGCCTTGGCGACATGTGCAGAATGTAAGAGGCCTGTAATGATTTTCTCTGGTCTTCTGTATGTGCAAACTGTTTGGGTTAAATGGACGTCCCCGGGAGTGCGGTAGGGAAATTGCAGTGTGTAACGGAACTATGTTGTGCGGTGATGGTTTGAGTTTTGTCGGTTTCGAATTCTTCCCTAATTAGAGTAAAAGGCTGTGAAATGAGCGGTTAATTTATTACAGAGCCCAGAGGGTTGGGTGTGGTAGGAAGCCTAGGCCACTAAGGTAAAAGTAAAGCGCGCCAGACAGTAATCCACCTAGTTGTTGTGATGGTGGTATGCCTTCAGCTGTCACTCTACCCCCCAGTGGGTACTGGGTACTCATTGCACCGACCTCGGAAGGACAGAAGGCTGAGTCGACCCAGAGCCGGTTACCTGACGTACACGGGGTTTGAACCCGCACATCTCAGGTCGTGAAGCGAGAGCTTAGCACTGCATACTGCTGCCCTAATGCTCTGCGCCACACGAGGCTCACAATGTAACTAGGTGCCCGTTTACATCTATAATCCTGGTGCAGTGTCTAGCTTGGAAACGACATGCCATATAGACAGGCGTGGAGGCTCTGGTATCCTGCTGTACCGCCTCTAGCTTGGATACAAGATGTGCTACGGTGTGGTGGAGCCTGGATGCTGTAGTGCTAAGTTGGGCCACCTCTTGCTTGGATTCAGAATGTGATACGGGCGGGCATGGAATCCCTAGTGCCCTGCTGGGACACCTCCAGCTTTCGTATAAGATGTGATACGGGGGTGGGAGAAGGGGAAGGTAGCTGCAGCAGCCTGTTTCACCGCCTTTAGCTTGGATACGAGATGTCATCCCGGGGGGCATGGATGCTCTAGTGCTAAGCAGGGCCACCTTTTGCTTGGATGTAAGATGTCATACGGGCTGGCATGGACTCTCTAGTGCCCTGTTGCTCCAGCTTTCATAGAAGATGTGATACGGTTGGGCACGCAGGCGCCAGTTCACTGCTGTACCACCTCTGACAGATGAGCCGTCATCAGCTCCCTTCCGACAATGCTTTCAGTTTTCAGGCCCCTGGGGTTCAGCTGCAGCGCCACCGGCCGCACTGTGTTCTAATGCCAATTTGGAGCCGTTACCCTGGGCCCGGGCCTATGGCTGCTTTTGAGATGCCCATAATGAATCGCCTTGCGGGTGGTGCTACACTAACCGTAAAGCTACAGTGTCAGTCAATCACAGCGCTTGCCTAGCGACGCACGCTAAGGAGCTGGTGGAATAAGCAGATAGGCAGGTGACAAAGCCACTGTTTTTCCAATGGCAATCTCCTAATGGTTAATTTCGGTTGGCTCTTTCGGGGTTTTCAGCACGCGGAGCTAATATTTCGGCACGAATTTTGTGTTCCGTTGTGATAAGTAAAATGCGCGCGTCTCCCTAAGGGCAAAGACTCTGCGGTTGGCAGCATAGAGATAGCGCTCAGGTTTACAGTCACGATTGGGCGGTACTATGGGTCAACCGCCACAACGGCAAGCGGGTGCGGCAGTGGAGCTGTGAGGCCCGGCGAGCCAAGCCAGGTGAGGGTCGCCGTCACCCATAGCCACCTACGTTTTTGGTGGCTAACAGCGTGGTGGGCAATGCAGCGTTCGGGTTCCGGGTAAAAATGGCGCCTTGGCGACATGTGCAGAATGTAAGAGGCCTGTAATGATTTTCTCTGGTCTTCTGTATGTGCAAACTGTTTGGGTTAAATGGACGTCCACGGGAGTGCGGTAGGGAAATTGCAGTGTGTAACGGAACTATGTTGTGCGGTGATGGTTTGAGTTTTGTCGGTTTCGAATTCTTCCCTAATTAGAGTAAAAGGCTGTGAAATGAGCGGTTAATTTATTACAGAGCCCAGAGGGTTGGGTGTGGTAGGAAGCCTAGGCCACTAAGGTAAAAGTAAAGCGCGCCAGACAGTAATCCACCTAGTTGTTGTGATGGTGGTATGCCTTCAGCTGTCACTCTACCCCCCAGTGGGTACTGGGTACTCATTGCACCGACCTCGGAAGGACAGAAGGCTGAGTCGACCCTGAGCCGGTTACCTGACGTACACTGGGTTTGAACCCGCACATCTCAGGTCGTGAAGCGAGAGCTTAGCACTGCGTACTGCTGCCCTAATGCTCTGTGCCACACGAGGCTCACAATGTAACTAGGTGCCCGTTTACATCTATAATCCTGGTGCAGTGTCTAGCTTGGAAACGACATGCCATATAGACAGGCGTGGAGGCTTTGGTATCCTGCTGTACCGCCTCTAGCTTGGATACAAGATGTGCTACGGTGTGGTGGAGCCTGGATGCTGTAGTGCTAAGTTGGGCCACCTCTTGCTTGGATTCAGAATGTGATACGGGCGGGCATGGAATCCCTAGTGCCCTGCTGGGACACCTCCAGCTTTCGTATAAGATGTGATACGGGGGTGGGAGAAGGGGAAGGTAGCTGCAGCAGCCTGTTTCACCGCCTTTAGCTTGGATACGAGATGTCATCCCGGGGGGCATGGATGCTCTAGTGCTAAGCAGGGCCACCTTTTGCTTGGATGTAAGCAAATGGGTCAACCGCCACAACGGCAAGCGGGTGCGGCAGTGGAGCTGTGAGGCCCGGCGAGCCAAGCCAGGTGAGGGTCGCCGTCACCCATAGCCACCTACGTTTTTGGTGGCTAACAGTGTGGTGGGCAATGCAGCGTTCGGGTTCCGGGTAAAAATGGCGCCTTGGCGACATGTGCAGAATGTAAGAGGCCTGTAATGATTTTCTCTGGTCTTCTGTATGTGCAAACTGTTTGGGTTAAATGGACGTCCACGGGAGTGCGGTAGGGAAATTGCAGTGTGTAACGGAACTATGTTGTGCGGTGATGGTTTGAGTTTTGTCGGTTTCGAATTCTTCTCTAATTAGAGTAAAAGGCTGTGAAATGAGCGGTTAATTTATTACAGAGCCCAGATGGTTGGGTGTGGTAGGAAGCCTAGGCCACTAAGGTAAAAGTAAAGCACGCCAGACAGTAATCCACCTAGTTGTTGTGATGGTGGTATGCCTTCAGCTGTCACTCTACCCCCCAGTGGGTACTGGGTACTCATTGCACCGACCTCGGAAGGACAGAAGGCTGAGTCGACCCTGAGCCGGTTACCTGACGTACACGGGGTTTGAACCCGCACATCTCAGGTCGTGAAGCGAGAGCTTAGCACTGCGTACTGCTGCCCTAATGCTCTGTGCCACACGAGGCTCACAATGTAACTAGGTGCCCGTTTACATCTATAATCCTGGTGCAGTGTCTAGCTTGGAAACGACATGCCATATAGACAGGCGTGGAGGCTTTGGTATCCTGCTGTACCGCCTCTAGCTTGGATACAAGATGTGCTACGGTGTGGTGGAGCCTGGATGCTGTAGTGCTAAGTTGGGCCACCTCTTGCTTGGATTCAGAATGTGATACGGGCGGGCATGGAATCCCTAGTGCCCTGCTGGGACACCTCCAGCTTTCGTATAAGATGTGATACGGGGGTGGGAGAAGGGGAAGGTAGCTGCAGCAGCCTGTTTCACCGCCTTTAGCTTGGATACGAGATGTCATCCCGGGGGGCATGGATGCTCTAGTGCTAAGCAGGGCCACCTTTTGCTTGGATGTAAGCAAATGGGTCAACCGCCACAACGGCAAGCGGGTGCGGCAGTGGAGCTGTGAGGCCCGGCGAGCCAAGCCAGGTGAGGGTCGCCGTCACCCATAGCCACCTACGTTTTTGGTGGCTAACAGCGTGGTGGGCAATGCAGCGTTCGGGTTCCGGGTAAAAATGGCGCCTTGGCGACATGTGCAGAATGTAAGAGGCCTGTAATGATTTTCTCTGGTCTTCTGTATGTGCAAACTGTTTGGGTTAAATGGACGTCCACGGGAGTGCGGTAGGGAAATTGCAGTGTGTAACGGAACTATGTTGTGCGGTGATGGTTTGAGTTTTGTCGGTTTCGAATTCTTCTCTAATTAGAGTAAAAGGCTGTGAAATGAGCGGTTAATTTATTACAGAGCCCAGATGGTTGGGTGTGGTAGGAAGCCTAGGCCACTAAGGTAAAAGTAAAGCGCGCCAGACAGTAATCCACCTAGTTGTTGTGATGGTGGTATGCCTTCAGCTGTCACTCTACCCCCCAGTGGGTACTGGGTACTCATTGCACCGACCTCAGAAGGACAGAGGGCTGAGTCGACCCTGAGCCAGTTACCTGACGTACACGGGGTTTGAACCCGCACATCTCAGGTCGTGAAGCGAGAGCTTAGCACTGCGTACTGCTGCCCTAATGCTCTGTGCCACACAATGTAACTAGGTGCCCGTTTACATCTATAATCCTGGTGCAGTGTCTAGCTTGGAAACGACATGCCATATAGACAGGCGTGGAGGCTTTGGTAT